>NW_022630171.1:10000-50000 GCF_010909765.2 Amblyraja radiata
ACCTCGGACTAAAATGCCCCAACCCCCCCCCCACTCTGCTTCACCACTCAATATGATCGCGGCTTCACTGACTGTGACCTCAACCCCACACTCCCGCTGACTGACCCCGGGAACCATTCACTCCCTGCTTGTCTGGAATAGATCTGACTATACCATGGGGCAATAACATTCTCTGCCTTCCTTCATCACATGGAAACATAGACAATAGGTGCAGGAGTAGAGGCCATTCGGCCCTTCGAGCCTGCACCATTCGCCATTCAATATGATCATGGCTGATCATCCAACTCAGTATCCTGTACCTGCCTTCTCTCCATACCCCCTGATCCCTTTAGCCACAAGGGCCACATCTAACTCCCTCTTAAATATAGCCAATGAACTGTGTGGCCTCAACTACCTTCTGTGGCAGAGAATTCCACAGATTCACCACTCTCTGTGTGTGGAAAAAAATGTTTTTCTCATCTCGGTCCTAAAGGATTTCCCCCTTATCCTTAAAACTGTGACCCCTTGTTCTGGATATGTATTAAGATATGTATTAAAATATATCTATCTACAATATAAATATATCATTCATATATATACACACAATAATAAGATATGTATTAAATATATATATTTACAGTATATATATATATATCATTCATATATTAATATATATAGACAATAATAATCAAATGTGTATTAAATATATCTATTTACAATATATATTAATGATAGATTTAATAATATATTGATACATATAAGTATATATATCTATTATATATTAAAACTGTGTGGCTGCCGCCTGCCGTCCGTCCACCCGGCGTCCGGCTGCCTTTCTGCCTTTTGATTCGCTGCTCCTTCCTATCAGCTTCCAACACACTTCAAAACAAAGTTGAAAGGCAGGAACACTCTGAGCTTTTCACCTCAATGGGATATCACAGCAAGTGCTTCAGCAGGAGGGGAGGGCCAATTGGTCTTGCAATTGGAACTGCTGCAGCAGGCAGGGGAGGTGCAATTGGAGTTTTTTTCAATCCACTGCTGAGGGAGGCAGGGGAGTGCTGGAATCTTACATTTGGGAACGGGTTCAGTTCCGTTGGAGGAGACGGGTGCATGGTGGAATATTGGGTTGGGGGATCACACCATTGGGGGAGCAGACCCAACGGGTCCGCACTTGGTCTAGTATACAATAATAATCAAATATGTATTAAATATATCCATTTACAATATATATTAATGATATATTTAATAATAATATATACATATATATATATAAAATGATAGAAACATAGAAACATAGACAATAGGTGCAGGAGTAGAGGCCATTCGGCCCTTCGAGCCTGCACCATTCGCCATTCAATATGATCATGGCTGATCATCCAACTCAGTATCCTGTACCTGCCTTCTCTCCATACCCCCTGATCCCTTTAGCCACAAGGGCCACATCTAACTCCCTCTTAAATATAGCCAATGAACTGTGTGGCCTCAACTACCTTCTGTGGCAGAGAATTCCACAGATTCACCACTCTCTGTGTGTGAAAAAAATGTTTTTCTCATCTCGGTCCTAAAAGATTTCCCCTTTATCCTTAAACTGTGACCCCTTGTTCTGGACTTCCCCAACATCGGGAACAATCTTCCTGCATCTAGCCTGTCCAACCCCTTAAGAATTTTGTACGTTTCTATAAGATCCCCCCCTCAATCTCCTAAATTCTAGCGAGTACAAGCCGAGTCTATCCAGTCTTTCTTCATATGAAAGTCCTGCCATCCCAGGAATCAGTCTGGTGAACCTTCTCTGTACTCCCTCTATGGCAAGAATGTCTTTCCTCAGATTAGGAGACCAAAACTGTACGCAATACTCCAGGTGTGGTCTCACCAAGACCCTGTACAACTGCAGTAGAACCTCGCTGCTCCTAGACTCAAATCCTCTATGGCAAGAATGTCCTTAAACTGTGTGTGGCCCCTTGTTCTGGATATGTATTAAGATATGTATTAAAATATATCTATCTACAATATAAATATATCATTCATATATATACACACAATAATAAGATATGTATTAAATATATCTATTTACAATATATATATATATATCATTCATATATTAATATATATAGACAATAATAATCAAATGTGTATTAAATATATCTATTTACAATATATATTAATGATAGATTTAATAATATATTGATACATATAAGTATATATACAATAATAATGAAATATACATTAAATATATCTATTTACAATATCTATTAATGATAGATTTAATAATATATACATATATATATGTATTAAAATATATCTATTTACAATATAAATATATCATTCATATATATACACACAATAATAAGATATGTATTAAATATATCCATTTACAATATATATTAATGATATATTTATACATATAAGTATATCTACAATAATAATGAAATATACATTAAATATTTCCATTTACAATATATATATTGTAAGCAGTATAGAAGTTGGGATGTAATGTTAAAATTGTACAAGGCATTGGTGAGACCAAATCTGGAGTATGGTGTACAATTTTGGTCGCCCAATTATAGGAAGGATGTCAACAAAATAGAGAGAGTACAGAGGAGATTTACTAGAATGTTGCCTGGGTTTCAACAACTAAGTTACAGAGAAAGGTTGAATAGCAAGATGGATTCAACAGTGGCTGAATGGGAGAAGCCAGAGGGTAATGGTGGATGGTTGTTTGTCGGGTTGGAGGCAGGTGACTAGTGGGGTGCCTCAGGGATCTGTGTTGGGTCCTTTGTTGTTTGTCATGTACATCAATGATCTGGATGAAGGTGTGGTAAATTGGATTAGTAAGTATGCAGATGATACCAAGATAGTGGGTGTTGTGGATAATGAAGAGGATTTCCAAAGTCTACAGAGTGATTTAGGCCATTTGGAAGAATGGGCTGAAAGATGGCAGATGGAGTTTAATGCTGATAAATGTGAGGTGCTACACCTTGGCAGGACAAATCAAAATAGGACGTACATGGTAAATGGTAGGGAATTGAAGAATGCAGTTGAACAGAGGGATCTGGGAATAACCGTGCATAGTTCCTTGAAGGTGGAATCTCATATAGATAGGGTGGTAAAGAAAGCTTTTGGTGTGCTAGCCTTTATAAATCAGAGCATTGAGTATAGAAGCTGGGATGTAATGTTAAAATTGTACAAGGCATTGGTGAGACCAAATCTGGAGTATGGTGTACAATTTTGGTCCCCTAATTATAGGAAGGATGTCAACAAAATAGAGAGAGTACAGAGGAGATTTACTAGAATGTTGCCTGGGTTTCAACAACTAAGTTACAGAGAAAGGTTGAACGAGTTAGGTCTTTATTCTTTGGAGCGCAGAAGGTTAAGGGGGGACTTGATAGAGGTCTTTAAAATGATGAGAGGGATAGACAGAGTTGACGTGGATAAGCTTTTCCCACTGAGAGTAGGGAAGATTCAAACAAGAGGACATGACTTGAGAATTAAGGGACAGAAGTTTAGGGGTAACATGAGGGGGAACTTCTTTACTCAGAGAGTGGCAGCGGTGTGGAATGAGCTTCCAGTGGAAGTGGTGGAGGCAGGTTCGTTGGTATCATTTAAAAATAAATTGGATAGGCATATGGATGAGAAGGGAATGGAGGGTTATGGTATGAGGGCAGGCAGGTGGGACTAAGGGAAAAAAGTTGTTCGGCACGGATTTGTAGGGCCGAGATGGCCTGTTTCCGTGCTGTAATTGTTATATGGTTATATTAATGATAGATTTAATAATAATATACATATATATATATAAAATGATAAGATATGTATGAAAATATCTCTATTTACAATATAAATATATCATTCATATCAAGTACAAGTGAGTTTATTGTCCTGTGTCCCTGTACAGGACAATGACATTCTTGCTTTGCTTCAGCACAACAGAACATAGTCGGCATTGACTACAGAACAGATCAGTGTGTCCATAGAATAATAATACTACTAATAACTTTATTTATAGAGCACTATAAAACAACCCCTGTTGCAACAAAGTGCTGTACATGGACAGAACAGATCAGTGTGTCCATATAATAATAATACTACCAATAACTTTATTTATAGAGCACTATAAAACAACCCCTGTTGCAACTAAGTGCTGTACATGGACAAGAAATTATTACACGACACGCCTGTTCTCACGGTGCAACCTGAAGCAAGACTTAACAAGAGTTTAACATCGTGGGAACCTCCTGCGATAGCAGTACGGCATTCGTGGACCACCGAGGACCTCCGTGGCGCTAACGGCAGGTAGTCGTGTAACTTGTTAAGGTCGGGAGAAAATTCAAACATTTTTGAATTTCTCCAAGAGTGACTTGAGCAGCGTTGCAACATTGTATGAAGGCAGATGCCAGTGCGATATCCGTGAGATGTCCGTAATGACTCTTGCGGGTACCGTGGGAACTCCTGCGAACGGTCATATGGGTTGAGCACAACACCGGCTGAAAGGAGGCCATCGAGAAGCAGATGTACGGCTTTGAAAATGTTTTGGCATTGGCTTTTTTAAATGTTTGATGTAATTTATGTTTTTATGTGTCTTGAGTTCTATGTGCAAATCCTTTCCAGTTCCAGGTATCAGAGCGTTGGAAGCAGGATGCCAGAGGCCACTCAGCCACTCTAGCCTGCCCCCCCCCCCCCCACCCCACCCACACACACTTACCGGGCGCAGGTGGGCATTGGGGAGTCTGAAGACGTCTGCCATGGTGCAAGCCATCTGGAACTTGGTCATCTGCTCATTGCCAGACCAGTGGAAAACCCCACTGCCCCACTAGTCACTGCTGGTCCCCGCACCGGGCCTTGCGCTGCCCCACTAGTCACTGCTGGTCCCCGCACCGGGCCTTGCGCTGCCCCACTAGTCACTGCTGGTCCCCGCACCGGGCCTTACGCTGCCCCACTAGTCACTGCTGGTCCCCGCACCGGGCCTTGCGCTGCCTCACTAGTCACTGCTGGTCCCCGCACCGGGCCTTGCGCTGCCCCACTAGTCACTACTGGTCCCCGCATCGGGCCTTGCGCTGCCCCACTAGTCACTGCTGGTCCCCGCACCGGGCCTTGCGCTGCCCCACTAGTCACTGCTGGTCCCTGCACCGGGCCTTGCGCTGCCCCACTAGTCACTGCTGGTGCCCGCACCGGGCCTTGCGCTGCCCCACTAGTCACTGCTGGTCCCCGCACCGGGCCTTGCGCTGCCCCACTAGTCACTGCTGGTCCCCGCACCGGGCCTTGCGCTGCCCCACTAGTCACTGCTGGTCCCCGCACCGGGCCTTGCGCTGCCCCACTAGTCACTGCTGGTCCCCGCACCGGGCCTTGCGCTGCCCCACTAGTCACTGCTGGTCCCCGCACCGGGCCTTGCGCTGCCCCACTAGTCACTGCTGGTCCCCGCACCGGGCCTTGCGCTGCCCCACTAGTCACTGCTGTTCCCCGCACCGGGCGACAGTAAAGCAAAGCAAGATTCCAGCTGTGATAGTTTACAGTCAACTGTTCTCCCTCTACCCCCACCCCCCCATCTCTCCACCTCGCTCACTTCCCCACTCCCACCCACCTCCCCTCCCTCTCTCCCGGGTGGGGGAGAGGGAGGGGATCGGGGGTTGGGGCTCTACACCCACAGGTGGTGCTCGGACAGCTGCTGACACATCAAGGCACGTGGATGGGGATTGAGTGATGGGTGGGGAGGGGGGGGATGGGTGAGTGATGGTATGGGGAGGGGAGGTCAGTGACGGGGAGGGGGGTGTGAGCGTTGGAGAGGGAGGGGAGGGGGGCACTGACCTGTAGCCATCGCTCGGACAGCTGCCGGCACACCAGGGCCACATCGGCCACGTGGGTGGGGTAACGTTGCTGCCAGTGGTCTACGCTGGCCATCCGCTCGCACCCCTGCACTGGTCGCACCGTGAGAAAGCCCTAAATGAGAGAGTAAAAACAATCAAATTAAAAACATTAAAAGCACTAAACCAGGAGGAAAGTCTCTCTCAAGCAGGGTCAAAAGCCAAGGAATATAAATGTGTTGTAATACTGGTTTTGAAGATGGACAGTGAGGGGGCCTGTCTGATGTGCAACGGCAGAGTGTTCCAGAGTGCCGGAGCAGCAACAGAGAAGGCTCTATCCCCTCTGAGCTTCCGCTTAGACCTCGGTACCTCCAGGAGCAGCTGATCTGCTGACCTGAGGCACCGGGCAGGAGCGTATGGATGGAGCAGCTCAGAGGGAGGTGTATAGTATATCTTTATTGTCATTTTCCTGAGTATTCACATACCCAGAGGAAACAAAAAAACGTTGCTCAACCAGTGTCCATTCTTCCACACCAGGACATCGGAAATGTCCTCGATCTTCAGGGAACGGGGATTCCCCTCCGCCACCATAGATGAGGCTCGCACCAGGGTCTCATCCATACCCCGCAACACTGCTCTCTCTCTCCCCATCCCCGCACTCGCAACAAGGGCAGAGTCCCCCTAGTCCTCACCTTTCACCCCACCAGCCGGCAAATACAACACATAATCCTCCGCCATTTCCGCCACCTCCAACGTGACCCCACCACTCGCCACATCTTCCCATCTCCCCCCATGTCTGCCTTCCGCAAAGACCGCTCCCTCCGCAACTCCCTTGTCAATTCTTCCCTTCCCTCCCGTACCACCCCCTCCCCGGGCACTTTCCGTTGCAACCGCAAGAGATGCAACACCTGTCCCTTCACCTCCCCCCTCGACTCCATTCAAGGACCCAAGCAGTCGTTCCAGGTGCGACAAAGGTTCACCTGTATCTCCTCCAACCTCATCTACTGCATCCGCTGCTCTAGACGTCAGCTGATCTACATCGGGGAGACTAAGCGGAGGTTGGGCGATCGTTTCGCCGAACACCTCCGCTCAGTCCGCAATAACCTACCTGAACTCCTCGGGACAGGGACGATGGTGGCACTCTTAAGACAGTTGGGCACCACTGCCTGGCTGAGTGAGATGTTAAAAATGTCTGTGAAGACATCTTTCAGTTGCTCGTTCAGGTAAGGCGGGGCGAGCCCATTTAGAGATTTAAAAACAAATAAAAGAGTCTTAAAATGAACTGGAAAGTACACCGGGAGCCAGTGGAGGGAGGGAGGCCAGAATTGGTGTTGTGTGCCCCCTCTTTCGAGTTCCGGTTAAGAGGCGAGCGGCAGCATTTTGAACCAACTGGAGACGAGCCAGGGAAGATCAAGCAACTCCAGAATAGAGTGCGTTACAGTAATCCAGCCTAGACGTGGGCGGCGCGACTCTCGTCAGCAGCGGCCTCTGCAGTCCGTCTGTCTGTTTATTATTTTTGTCTCGTTTCCATGTAGTTTTTATTTTATTTTTTGTCGGGGTGTGTGTGTGTGTGTGTGGGGGGGGTGGGGGGTGTGTGGGGGGGGGGTGGGGGTGTGTGTGGGGGTGGGGGGACTTTAAAATCTTTCCCCTGCACGGGAGACCCGACCTTTTCTTTGTCGGGTCTCCGTTGTCGTTGGGGGCTGAGCAACGTGGAGCGGCCTCCAACAGGAACGACCTGGGGCTCCAGTCGCGGAGCTGCGGTCCTACTCACCTTCGTGGAGCTGGCCGAGTCCGGAGCGGGTGGAGCGGTGGTGGAGCGCTGCTGCCACCCGACCCCCGGAGTTCGGAGGCTGCAGCCGCGGGTCTGGCGGACGGCAACGCCGGGAGCCCGCGGGTCCCTGGTGGGGAGACCGCTTTACGGGGCTTCCGCAACGGCGACTTCTCCCGCCCGAGTTGCGGGGTTGAGGAGCGCCTGGAGCGGGGCCTTACATCACCGCCCGGCGCGGCTTGGAATGGCCGCGGGACTTTGCGAGCGCCCGCCGGGGGCTCTAACACCAAGACCCGGTGCGCGGCCTTGCATCACCCGGCGTGGCTTTAATGGCCGCGGGACAATCACCACCGCCAGCCGGGGGCTTTGACTTTGACTCTGACATCGGGGGGGGGGGGGGGGGGGGGGTGCAGGGGAGAGATAAGTGTTTTTGCCTTCCGTCACAGCGATGTGATGGATGTATGTGTAAACTGTGTTGTGTCTCGGGGCTTTTTCGTTTTGTAATGTATGGCTGCAGAAACGACATTTCGTTTGGACCTCACGGGGTCCAGATGACAAATAAATTGTATTGTATTGTATTGTATGTGATAATAAAGAACACAAAACACTTCATTACTATGGGTGTTAGAGCCACTGGTCGAAAGTCATTATGGCAGGCTGGCTTTGGTTTCTTCGGGACAGGGACGATGGTGGCACTCTTAAGACAGAATATTAATGATATATTTAATAATAATATATACATATATATATATAAAATGATAAGATATGTATTAATATATATCTATCTACAATATAAATATATCATTCATATATATACACAATAATAAGATATGTATTAAATATATCTATTTACAGTATATATTAATGATAGATTTAAATACATATAAGTATATATACAATAATAATGAAATATACATTAAATATATCCATTTACAGTATATATTAATGATAGATTTAATAATATATACATATCTATCTATTATTATATAAACCCTCGCCCCAGAGGCACACCACTTGCAGAGACTGATTGAGGCACACCACTTCCTGATTGAGGCCTTTCTCACCATTCGCCTGGGGTGTGCAGTAGCAAGGTTCGTTTGATTTAACGGACGTGAGCACACAGTTAGCTGCAGACTCCGCCCAGGACAGGAAGGCTCTGCAGGAACGGAAGGGACGTCACGACCGCGGTGCCACAGGTGCTGTCGCCGAGGGAGGACGGACGGAGCCGCGGCTTGAGAGACTAACAGAGACTAACAGAGGCAAAGAGGTTTGCCTCGCACTGCAAGGGAGCAGTGGACCAGACAGGAAGAGCGGACGGAATTACCACTAGACAGCCAAACCAGTAGGTAATTTACGGCTGGGGTGAGTACTTTCCCATTTATAGGAGGTAGGATTATATAAATAAGGGGTGTATCAATACAGTAGGGGATTCTTAAACAGGGCCAGTTAATTACCTATATAAGATGGGCGGTCAGGAGATGTGCCAATACTGCGAGATGTGGGAATTTGTCGACACCATTGATGTAGAAGATCCCTACAGCTGCAGTAAGTGTTTGAGGCTAGAGGAACTCCAGCTCCGCATTGATGAGCTGGAGACCCAACTTCATACGCTGCGGTACATCAGGGAGGGGGAGTATTACCTGGATGTTTTGTGCCAGGGGATGGTCACACCGACCAGTTTAACTAATTCAGTAGGCAGTGAGCAAGGAAAGGAAGGTGTGGCCATAAGCGAGGCAGGTAGGGGGAACCAGGAGGAGATGCGGCAGGAGCCACAGCCCTTGTCCCTGACGAGCATGACCGAGGCTCTTACTCAATGTAAGGACGGGATCAGGGGCTGTGGGAGGGATGAGCAACCTGGCTGCAGCACCGTGGATCAGGAGGCCATTCAAGAGGGGGGAGTTAGAAGAAATGCCGTAGTGATAGGGGATAGTATTATTCGGGGGGTAGATAAGGTTCTCTGCGGCCAGCAGAACATGTCCCGAAGGCTGTGTTGCCTACCCGGTGCTAGGGTTAAGGATATCTCTGCGATGCTGGAGAGAAATTTGCAGTGGGAGGGGGAGGATCCAGTGGTCGTGGTCCATGTGGGGACCAATGACATAGGAAGGACGAGGAAGGAGGATCTGCTGAAGGAGTTTGAGCAGTTAGGGAATAAATTAAAAAGCAGAACCTCGAGGGTACTGATCTCCGGATTGCTACCTGAGCCACGGGCCAAATCGGCGAGGGTACGTAAAATTAAAAAGCTAAATGCGTGGCTCAAAGACTGGTGTGGGAATAATGGGTTTGGTTTCTTGGGCCACTGGCACCAGTACTGGGACAGGGGGGATCTGTTCTGTAAGGACGGACTTCACCTGAACGGTGCTGGGACTGGGGTCCTGGCAAATCATATAACTAGGGCAGTAGAGAGGTCTTTAAACTAAGTAGCGGGGGGGAGGTATCAAGGGGGGTAATAACGGCAGGGGTAGAGGAAATAGAGCAGGGTATCAGTGGGGAAGCGGAAATTCAAAATGTGACAGGAGACAGAATTTGTGAAGATAAAGATCTAGATGTAAAAGGGGCAAAAACGGAAAGGAAGGGTAGTAAAAATCATCTGAAAGTGCTTTATCTAAATGCACGGAGTATTCGTAATAAGATAAATGAATTAACGGTGCAATTAAGTATATATAGTTATGATATCGTGGCCATTACGGAGACATGGCTGCAAGGAGATCAGGACTGGGAGTTAAATATAGAGGGGTACTCGACAATTAGGAAAGATAGACAGGAAAGAAAGGGAGGAGGGGTGGCCCTTTTAATAAGGGAGGGAATAACGGCAATAGAGAGGAAGGATATTGCGTTGAAGGATCAGGATAGTGAAACAGCTTGGGTACAGATAGAGAATAACAAGGGGAAAAAAACACTAGTGGGTGTAATTTATAGACCTCCAAATAGCTGTGACGCTGTTAGTCAGAACATAAATCTGCAAATAGTTGACGCATGTAAAAAGGGAACTGCTGTAATCATGGGGGACTTCAATTTTCATATTAATTGGGCAAACCAAACTGGGCAGGGTAGACTAGAGGAAGAGTTTATAGAATGTATTAGAGACGGGTTCCTAGAACAGTATGTCACCGAACCGACAAGGGGGGAGGCAATCTTGGATCTGGTCCTGTGTAATGAAGCAGGATTAATTAAAAATGTCATAGTTAGGGACTCGTTGGGAACAAGTGACCACAATATGGTCGAATTCCATATTCAAATAGAAGGGGAGCAGGTTGAAACTCAGGCTAGGGTGCTTAGTCTAAATAAGGGGGATTATGAAGGTATGAGGAATGAGCTGATCAAAGTTGACTGGGATAGCAGACTCAAGAATAAGACGGTACATGAGCAGTGGTGTACGTTTAAGGGTTTACTGTATAACCTTCAAGAAAAATTTATTCCTAAGAAGAAAAAAAGGGGTAAGGGTAAGAACAGTCAGCCATGGCTCAGTAAAACTATAAAGGATAGTATTCGGCTGAAGGCAAGGGCATATAAGGTAGCCAGAGATAGTGGGAGGGTAGAGGATTGGGAAGCATTTAAAGGTCAGCAAAAAATAACCAAGAGATTAATTAAGACGGGGAAAATAGACTATGAAAGGAATTTAGTGAACAACATAAAAACTAATAGTAAGAGTTTTTATAGCTATATAAAAAGTAAAAGGGTGGCTAAGGTGAACGTTGGTCCATTGGAGGGTGAGACTGGAGAGTTGTTGGTGGGGAACATGGAAATGGCAAAGGCATTAAACGAGTATTTTGTATCAGTCTTCACCATAGAAGACACAAAAAATATTCCAACGCTGGATAAACAGGGGGCGGTAGGAATGGAGGAGCTAAATACTATTAAGATCACCAAGGAGGTGGTATTAGGGAAATTAATGAGACTGAAGGAGGATAAATCCCCTGGGCCTGATGGATTACATCCAAGGGTCTTGAGGGAGATAGCGGTGGGGATTGTGGATGCATTGGTGATAATTTTCCAAAACTCCCTGGAGGCAGGAACGGTCCCAGTGGATTGGAAAATGGCCAATGTAACACCTATATTTAAAAAAGGAAGTAAACAGAAGGCGGGTAACTATAGACCGGTTAGTCTAACATCGGTGGTGGGTAAAATGTTAGAGACAATTATTAAAGAAACACTAACGGGGCACTTGGATAAACATGACTTCATCGGACAGAACCAGCATGGTTTTGTGAAGGGGAAGTCCTGTTTAACGAATCTGCTCGAATTCTTTGAGGAAGTAACAACCCGGGTGGATAAAGGGGAACCGGTGGATGTGGTATACTTGGACTTCCAAAAGGCTTTTGACAAGGTGCCACATAAGAGACTATTGCTAAAAATAAAAAATTATGGGATTGGGGGTAATATATTAGCATGGGTAGAGGATTGGCTAACAAATAGGAAGCAGAGAGTGGGGATAAATGGTTCATACTCGGGATGGCAACCGGTAACTAGCGGGGTTCCGCAAGGGTCGGTGCTGGGACCCCAGTTGTTCACAATTTATATAAATGATTTGGAGGAGGGAACCAAGTGTAATATATCAAAATTTGCGGACGATACAAAAATGGGAGGAAAAGTAGGGGATGAGGAGGATAGGAAGAGTCTGCAAAAGGATATAGATAAGCTAGGTGAGTGGGCAACAACTTGGCAGATGAAATTTAATACTAATAAATGTGAAGTCATTCACTTTGGGAAAAAAAATGATAGGGCAAGTTATTTTCTAAATGAGGAGGAGCTGCGTTGTAATGCAACGCAAAGGGATCTAGGGGTATTAGTACATGAATCACTAAAAGTTAGTATGCAGGTGCAGCAAGCAATCAGGAAGGCCAATGGAGTTTTGGCCTTTATTGCTAGGGGGATTGAGTATAAAAACACGGAGGTCTTGCTGCAGCTGTACACAGTATTAGTGAGACCACATTTGGAATACTGTGTACAGTTCTGGGGTCCATACTTAAGAAAGGATGTACTAGCCCTGGAGGCAGTGCAGCGAAGGTTTACAAGATTAATTCCTGCAATGAGGGGATTGACATATGAGGAAAGGTTAAGTAGGCTGGAACTCTACTCTTTGGAGTTTAGAAGAATGAGAGGCGATCTCATTGAAACATATAAGATCGTGAGGGGCCTTGATCGGGTGGATGCACCGAGGATGTTCCCAATGATCGGGGAAACTAGAACTAGAGGACATAGTTGCAGAATAAGGGGGGGCTCTTTTAAAACTGAGATGAGGAAGAACTTCTTCACCCAGAGGGTGGTTAATTTATGGAATTCACTGCCCCAGGGAGCAGTGGAAGCAGAAACTTTAAATATATTTAAGACTAAAATAGATGGTTTTTTAGCTGCCAAGGGGATAAGGGGCTACGGGGAGAGGGCAGGGATATGGACCTAGGTATGGTTAGTATAGTAAGACCTGAGTGATCTCCTGGACAAGTGTCGATCGCCTGGATTGGGGTCGGAGAGGAATTTCCCGGATTTTTTTCCCGAATTGGACCTGGGTTTTTATCCGGTTTTTTGCCTCCCCCAGGAGATCGCGAGGTTCTTGGGGTGGAGAGGGGTGATAGCGGTATAAAGGGGAGGGTAGTGTCTTGTGTTCTGTGTCTTGTGTCTACTGTTTGTGGGTAAGTGTGTCTGTTTAGTGTTCAGCCATGAGCGAATGGCGGTGCGGGCTCGACGGGCCTGGTGGTCTACTCTCGCACCTACTTTCTATGTTTCTATGTTTCTATGTCCGACATCCGTCCGGCTGCCTTTCTGCCTTTCGATTCGTTCCCGCCGTGCGATGTCACAATGCCCGACGCTCGCAGACGTCCAATCGGAATGGATCCATTTACATGTACGGCTTCCGGCCGCATTTCTTCCTTTGATTCCCTGCAACTCCGAAACCGGCCGCAGAATCGCCGACATCTTTTCCATTTCGGTCGAGGTTTCACTTTTCTTTCTAAGTATCCGATCCTCATTACATTCCGTCGTGTTTAAGTGCACGTTTTTAATCAAATCCTCCCCCCCCCCCCCCAATATTTCAAAAATAAACTGGCTTCTCACCCATAGAATCAGCCCCAGCCCCTGGTCAACGTTCCATCGTTGACATAGAGGGAGTACAGAGAATAGGCTGTGGGCCGATGAGCTTTATTCTGCAGTTTCGTGACCCAAGTCACCAAACTACATGACATTTTCACAAATTTTGTAAAAATATTTACATAAATCACCCCTGAAACTCGATATGAAGAAGACTTGCACATCTTAATTAAATTAGAGAAAAACGGGAAAAATGTCGGGAATCTTTTAGTCCAATCAAAGCACGTTTGACATTGAGTTGTCTGCCAGTTGGCCAATCACGCGCTTAGTTTCAGCTTTTTTGTTGCAGCTTTTTTGTTGATGTACCAGTCTCTCTCTCTCTCTCTCTCTCTCTCTCTCTCTCTCTCTCTCTCCATCTCTCTCTCTCGCGAATCTCTCTCTATTTCTCTCGCTCTCTCTCTCTCTCAATCGTCTCATCTCTCCTCGGGGCTCTCGTCTCTCTCTCTCTCTCTTCTCTCCTCTCTCTCTCGGCTCTGAATCGTCAGTCATCATCGATCTCATCTCTTCGCTCATCTATCTCTCTCTCTCTCTCTCTCTCTCCCATTCTCTCTTCTCTCGACATGCACGCCCGCTCCAACCCCTCCCCCGCCCCCCCCATCCTCTCCTCCCCCATCCTCTCCTCCCCATCCTCTCCTCCCTCTCCCTCTCCACCCTCCTCCTCCCCTTCCCCACACAATATTTTTTGTATTGGAGTATGGTGTACAATTTTGGTCCCGTAATTATAGGAAGGATGTCAACAAAATAGAGAGAGTACAGAGGAGAATTACTAGAATGTTGCCTGGGTTTCAGCAACTAAGTTACAGAGAAAGGTTGAACAGGTTAGGTCTTTATTCTTTGGAGCGCAGAAGGTTAAGGGGGACTTGATAGAGGTCTTTAAAATGATGAGAGGGATAGACAGAGTTGACTTGGACAAGCTTTTCCCACTGAGAGTAGGGAAGATTCAAACAAGAGGACATGACTTGAGAATTAAGGGACAGAAGTTTAGGGGTAACATGAGGGGGAACTTCTTTACTCAGAGAGTGGTAGCGGTGTGGAAGGAGCTTCCAGTGGAAGTGGTGGAGGCTGGCAGGTTCGTTGGTATCATTTAAAAATAAATTGGATAGGCATATGGATGAGAAGGGAATGTAGGGTTATGGTATGAGGGCAGGCAGGTGGGACTAAGGGAAAATACGTGTTCGGCACGGACTTGTATGGTCGAGATGGCCTGTTTCCGTGCTGTAATTGTTATATGGTTATATTAATGATAGATTTAATAATAATATACATATATATATATAAAATGATAAGATATGTATGAAAATATCTCTATTTACAATATAAATATATCATTCATATCAAGTACAAGTGAGTTTATTGTCCTGTGTCCCTGTACAGGACAATGACATTCTTGCTTTGCTTCAGCACAACAGAACATAGTCGGCATTGACTACAGAACAGATCAGTGTGTCCATAGAATAATAATACTACCAATAACTTTATTTATAGAGCACTATAAAACAACCCATGTTGCAACTAAGTGCTGTACATGGACAAGAAATTATTACACGACACGCCTGTTCTCACGGTGCAACCTGAAGCAAGACTTAACAAGAGTTTAACATCGTGGGAACCTCCTGCGATAGCAGTACGGCATTCGTGGACCACCGAGGACCTCCGTGGCGCCAACGGCAGGTAGTCGTGTAACTTGTTAAGGTCGGGAGAAAATTCAAACATTTTTGAATTTCTCCAAGAGTGACTTGAGCAGCGTTGCAACATTGTATGAAGGCAGATGCCAGTGCGATATCCGTGCGATGTCCGTAATGACTCTTGCGGGTACCGTGGGAACTCCTGCGAACGGTCATATGGGTTGAACACAACACCGGCTGAAAGGAGGCCATCGAGAAGCAGATGTACGGCTTTCAAAATGTTTTGGCATTGGCTTTTTTAAATGTTTGATGTAATTTATGTTTTTATGTGTCTTGAGTTCTATGTTGCAAATCCTTTCCAGTTCCAGGTATCAGAGCGTTGGAAGCAGGATGCCAGAGGCCACTCAGCCACTCTAGCCTGCCCCACCCCCACCCCCACCCCACCCACACACACTTACCGGGCGCAGGTGGGCATTGGGGAGTCTGAAGACATCTGCCATGGTGCAAGCCATCTGGAACTTGGTCATCTGCTCATTGCCAGACCAGTGGAAAACCCCACTGCCCCACTAGTCATTGCTGGTCCCCGCACCGGGCCTTGCGCTGCCTCACTAGTCACTGCTGGTCCCCGCACCGGGCCTTGCGCTGCCCCACTAGTCACTGCTGGTCCCCGCACCGGGCCTTGCGCTGCCCCACTAGTCACTGCTGGTCCCCGCACCGGGCCTTGCGCTGCCCCACTAGTCACAGCTGGTCCCCGCACCGGGCCTTGTGCTGCCCCACTAGTCACTGCTGGTCCCCGCACCGGGCCTTGCGCTGCCCCACTAGTCATTGCTGGTCCCCGCACCGTGCCTTGCGCTGCCTCACTAGTCACTGCTGGTCCCCGCACCGGGCCTTGCGCTGCCCCACTAGTCACTGCTGGTCCCCGCACTGGGCCTTGCGCTGCCCCACTAGTCACTGCTGGTCCCAGCACCGGGCCTTGCGCTGCCCCACTAGTCACTGCTGGTCCCCGCACCGGGCCTTGCGCTGCCCCACTAGTCACTGCCTGCCATTGTGAAAAGGACCCGTTTACTCCTACTCTTTGCTTCCTGTTTGCCAGCCAGTTCACTATCCATGTGACTGTGCAAGCTCCATATATTAATGATACCATAATAAGATATGTGTTAAATATATATCTATCTACAGTAAATATGAATGATTTATTTAATAATATATACGCAAATATCTCGTTCAGTTTTAATCAGCAAATCCTAGTTATTGAGGGAGTTGAGTCTAGGAGCAGGGAGGGTCTATTGCAGTTGTACAGGGTCTTGGTGAGACCACACCTGGAGTATGGCGTACAGATTTGGTCTGAGTGGCAGTGTGAACTGTAATTGCTAGGTTTACTCTTAGACCCCTTTTTAAACAATGGAACAACATGCGCAGTACGCCAATCCTCCGGCACTGTTCCCGTTTCTAATGACATTTGAAATATTTCTGCCATAGCCCCTGCTATTTCTACACTAACTTCCCTCAATGTCCTAGGGAATATCCTGTCCGGACCTGGAGACTTATCCACTTTTATATTTCTCAAAAGTGTCAGTACTTCTTCTTCTTTGATCCTCATAGTTTCCATAGCTACTCTACTTGTTTCCCTTACCTCACATAATTCAATATCCTTCTCCTTGGTGAATACCGAAGAAAAGAAACTGTTCAATATCTCCCCCATCTCTTTTGGCTCTGCAGATAGTTGGCCACTCTGACTCTCTAATGGACCAATTTTATCCCTCGTTATCCTTTTGCTATTAATATAGCTGTAGAAACCCTTCTGATTTACTTTTACCTTACTTGCCAAAGCAACCTCATATCTTCTTTTAGCTTTTCTAATTTATTTCTTAAGATTCTTTTTACATTCTTTATACTCCTCAAGCACCTCATTTTCTCCATGCTGCCTATAACTATTGTAGATCTCCCTCTTTTTCCGAACCAAGTGTCCAATTTCCCTTGAAAACCATGGCTCTTTACAATTTTTACGATTTCCTTTCAACCGAACAGGGACATAAAGATTCTGTACTCTTAAAATTTCACCTTTAAATGTACTTCATTTCTCTTCCACATCTTTCCCATAAAACAAACTGTCCCAATTTACTCCTTTTAAATCCTTTCGCATCTCCTCAAAGTTAGCCTTTCTCCAATCAAAAATCTCAACCCTAGGTCCACTTTTGTCCCTCTCCATAATTATATTGAAACTAATGGTATTGTGATCACTGGTCCCGAACTGTTCCCCAACGCATACCTCTGCCACCTGACCCATCTAATTTCCTAACAGGAGGTCCAGTACCGCCCCTTCTCTAGTAGGTACTTCTATGTATTGTTGCAAAAAACTATCCTGCACACATTTTACAAACTCCAACCTATCCAGCCCATTTACATAATGTGTTTCCCAGTCTATGTGTGGAAAATTGAAATCTCCCACAATCACTACCTTGTGCTTACTACTAATATCTGCAATCTCCTTACATATTTGCTCTTCCAATTCTCGCTCCCCATTTGGCGGTCAATAATACACCCCTATAAGTGTTGCTACCCCTTTCCCATTTCTCAGTTCCACCCAAATAGCCTCCCTAGACGAGCCCTCTAATCTTTCCTGCCAAAGCACTGCTGTAATATCTTCCCTGATAAGCAATGCAACACCTCCACCTCTTGCCCCTCCAATTCTATCACACCTGAAGCAACGAAATCCTGGAATATTTAGTTTCCAATCACAGCCCTCCTGCAACCATGTTTCACTGATCGCCACAACATCATACTTCCAGGTGTCAATCCAGGCTCTAAGTTCATCCACTTTTCTTACAATGCTCCTAGCATTAAAATATACACATTTAAGAAACCCACCCTCTCTTATTCTCTGATTATTTTCTTTTTCTTCTCTCTCCCCTACATTTTGGGTCAGAGTGCTACCATTCTCTGCCCCCTGCTTCACAGACTGACTGCTAGCTTTCCCAATTTGAGTCCCTCCCCCCAACCATACTAGTTTAAAGTCTCCCCAGTAGCCTTTGCAAATCTCCCCGCCAGGATATTGGTCCCCCTTGAGTTCAAGTGCAACCCGTCCTTTCTGTACAGGTCGCACCTTCCCCAAAAGAGGTCCCAATGATCCAGAAACTTGAATCCATACCCACTGCACCAGTCCCTCATCCACGCATTTATCCTCCACCTCGCTCCATTCCTACTCTCATTGTCGCGTGGCACAGGCAGTAATCCTGAGATTGTTACCTTTCCAGTCCTTCTCCTTAACTCTCTACCTAACTCCCTAAATTCTTCTTTCAGGACCTCTTCTCTTTTTTTACCTATGTCGTTGGTACCTATATGCACCAGAACCTCAGGCTCCTCTCCCTCCCATTTCAGGATTTCTTGGACACGTTCAGACACATCCCTGACCCTGGCACCAGGGAGGCAAACTACCATCCGGGACTCCTGTCTGCGTCCACAGAATCGCCTATCCGACCCCCTGACTATAGAGTCCCCTATTACAATTGCCCTCCCCTTCTTTTCCTTACCCTTCTGAGCAACCGGACCGGTCTTTGTGCCAGAGGCCCGGCCGCTGTCGCTGCCCCCCATATATTAATGATATATTTATACATATAAGTATATCTACAATAATAATGAAATATACATTAAATATTTCCATTTACAATATATATATTGTAAGCAGCATAGAAGTTGGGATGTGATGTTAAAATTGTACAAGGCATTGGTGAGACCAAATCTGGAGTATGGTGTACAATTTTGGTCGCCCAATTATAGGAATTATGTCAACAAAATAGAGAGAGTACAGAGGAGATTTACTAGAATGTTGCCTGGGTTTCAACAACTAAGTTACAGAGAAATGTTGAATAGCAAGATGGATTCAACAGTGGCTGAATGGGAGAAGGCAGACGGTAATGGTGGATGGTTGTTTGTCGGGTTGGGCGCAGGTGACTAGTGGGGTGCCTCATGGATCTGTGTTGGGTCCACTGTTGTATGTCATGTACATCAATGATCTGGATGAAGGTGTGGTAAATTGGATTAGTAAGTATGCAGATTATACCAAGATAGGGGGTGTTGTGGATACTGAAGAGGATTTCCAAAGTCTACAGAGTTATTTAGGCCATTTGGAAGAATGGGCTGAAAGATGGCAGATGGAGTTTAATGCTGATAAATATGAGGTGCTACACCTTGGCAGGACAAATCAAAATATGACGTACATGGTAAATGGTAGGGAATTGAAGAATACAGTTGACCAGAGGGATCTGGGAATAACCGTGCATAGTTCCTTGAAGGTGGAATCTCATATAGATAGGGTGGCATTGACTTTTTTAAATGTTTGAGTCTGAAGACATCTGTCATGGTGCAAGCCATCTGGAACTTGGTCATCTGCTCATTGCCCGACCAGTGGAAAACCCCACTGCCCCACTAGTCACTGCTAGTCCCCGCACCGGGCCTTGCGCTGCCTCACTAGTCACTGCTGGTCCCCGCACCGGGCCTTGCGCTGCCCCACTCGTCACTGCTGGTCCCCGCACCGGGCCTTGCGCTGCCCCACTAGTCACTGCTGGTCCCCGCACGGGCCTTGCGCTGCCCCACTAGTCACTGCTGGTCCCCGCACCGGGCCTTGCGCTGCCCCACTAGTCACTGCTGGTCCCCGCACCGGGCCTTGCGCTGACCCACTAGTCACTGCTGGTCCCCGCACCGGGGGTTGGGGCTCTACACCCACAGGTGGTGCTCGGACAGCTGCTGACACATCAAGGCACGTGGATGGGGATTGAGTGATGGGTGGGGAGGGGAGGGGGGTTGAGTGATGGTATGGGGAGGGGAGGTCAGTGACGGGGGGGGGGGGATGGGGGTGTGAGCGTTGGAGAGGGAGGGGAGGGGGGGCACTGACCTGTAGCCATCGCTCGGACAGCTGCCGGCACACCAGGGCCACATCGGCCACGTGGGTGGGGTAACTTTGCTGCCAGTGGTCTACGCTGGCCATCCGCTCGCACCCCTGCACTGGTCGCACCGTGAGAAAGCCCTAAATGAGAGAGTAAAAACAATCAAATTAAAAACATTAAAAGCACTAAACCAGGAGGAAAGTCTCTCTCAAGCAGGGTCAAAAGCCAAGGAATATAAATGTGTTTTAATACTGGTTTTGAAGATGGACAGTGAGGGGGCCTGTCTGATGTGCAACGGCAGAGTGTTCCAGAGTGCCGGAGCAGCAACAGAGAAGGCTCTATCCCCTCTGAGCTTCCGCTTAGACCTCGGTACCTCCAGGAGCAGGTGATCTGCTGACCTGAGGCACCGGGCAGGAGCGTATGGATGGAGCAGCTCAGAGGGAGGTGTATAGTATATCTTTATTGTCATTTTCCTGAGTATTCACATACCCAGAGGAAACAAAAAAACGTTGCTCAACCAGTGTCCATTCTTCCACACCAGGGCATCGGAAATGTCCTCGATCTTCAGGGAACGGGGATTCCCCTCCGCCACCATAGATGAGGCTCGCACCAGGGTCTCATCCATACCCCGCAACACTGCTCTCTCTCTCCCCATCCCCGCACTCGCAACAAGGGCAGAGTCCCCCTAGTCCTCACCTTTCACCCCACCAGCCGGCAAATACAACACATAATCCTCCGCCACTTCCGCCACCTCCAACGTGACCCCACCACTCGCCACATCTTCCCATCTCCCCCCATGTCTGCCTTCCGCAAAGACCGCTCCCTCCGCAACTCCCTTGTCAATTCTTCCCTTCCCTCCCGTACCACCCCCTCCCCGGGCACTTTCCGTTGCAACCGCAAGAGATGCAACACCTGTCCCTTCACCTCCCCCCTCGACTCCATTCAAGGACCCAAGCAGTCGTTCCAGGTGCGACAAAGGTTCACCTGTATCTCCTCCAACCTCGTCTACTGCATCCGCTGCTCTAGACGTCAGCTGATCTACATCGGGGAGACTAAGCGGAGGTTGGGCGATCGTTTCGTCGAACACCTCCGCTCAGTCCGCAATAACCTACCTGAACTCCTCGGGGCAGGGACGATGGTGGCACTCTTAAGACAGTTGGGCACCACTGCCTGGCTGAGTGAGATGTTAAAAATGTCTGTGAAGACATCTTTCAGTTGCTCGTTCAGGTAAGGCGGGGCGAGCCCATTTAGAGATTTAAAAACAAATAAAAGAGTCTTAAAATGAACTGGAAAGTACACCGGGAGCCAGTGGAGGGAGGGAGGCCAGAATTGGTGTTGTGTGCCCCTTCTTTCGAGTTCCGGTTAAGAGGCGAGCGGCAGCATTTTGAACCAACTGGAGACGAGCCAGGGAAGATCAAGCAACTCCAGAATAGAGTGCGTTACAGTAATCCAGCCTAGACGTGGGCGGCGCGACTCTCGTCAGCAGCGGCCTCTGCAGTTCGTCTGTCTGTTTATTATATTTGTCTCGTTTCCATGTAGTTTTTATTTTTTTTTTCGTGGTGTGTGTGTGTGTGTGTGGGGAGGCGGGGGTGCGGGTGTGTGTGGGGGGTGGGGGTGCGGTGGGGGGGACTTTAAAATATTTCCCCTGCACGGGAGACCCGACCTTTTCTTTGTCGGGTCTCCGTTGTCGTTGGGGGCTGAGCAACGTGGAGCGGCCTCCAACAGGAACGACCTGGGGCTCCAGTCGCGGAGCTGCGGTCCTACTCACCTTCGTGGAGCTGGCCGAGTCCGGAGCGGGTGGAGCGGTGGTGGAGCGCTGCTGCCACACGACCCCCGGAGCTTCGGAGGCTGCAGCCGCGGGTCTGGCGGACGGCAACGCCGGGAGCCCGCGGGTCCCTGGTGGGGAGACCGCTTTACGGGGCTTCCGCAACGGCTACTTCTCCCGCCCGAGTTGCGGGGTTGAGGAGCGCCTGGAGCGGGGCCTTACATCACCGCCCGGCGCGGCTTGGAATGGCCGCGGGACTTTGCGAGCGCCCGCCGGGGGCTCTAACACCAAGACCCGGTGCGCGGCCTTGCATCACCCGGCGTGGCTTTAATGGCCGCGGGACAATCACCATCGCCAGCCGGGGGCTTTGACTTTGACTCTGACATCGGGGGGGGGGGGGGGGGGGGGGGGGAGTGCAGGGGAGAGATAAGTGTTTTTGCCTTCCGTCACAGCGATGTGATGGATGTTTGTGTAAACTGTGTTGTGTCTCGGGGCTTTTTCGTTTTGTAATGTATGGCTGCAGAAACGACATTTCGTTTGGACCTCACGGGGTCCAGATGACAAATAAATTGTATTGTATTGTATTGTATTGTATGTGATAATAAACAACACAAAACACTTCATTACTATGGGTGTTAGAGCCACTGGTCGGAAGTCATTATGGCAGGCTGGGTTTGGTTTCTTCGGGACAGGGACGATGGTGGCACTCTTAAGACAGTATATTAATGATATATTTAATAATAATATATACATATATATATAAAATGATAAGATATGTATTAATATATATCTATCTACAATATAAATATATCATTCATATATATACACAATAATAAGATATGTATTAAATATATCTATTTACAGTATATATATATATCATTCATATATTAATATATATAGACAATAATAATCAAATATGTATTAAATATATCTATTTACAATATATATTAATGATAGATTTAGATACATATAAGTATATATACAATGATAATGAAATATACATTAAATATATCCATTTACAGTATATATTAATGATAGATTTAATAATATATACACATCTATCTATTATTATATAAAACTCTCGCCCCATCCGTCCGACATCCGTCCGGCTGCCTTTCTGCCTTTCGGTTCGTTCCCGCCTTGCGATGACACAATGCCCGACGCTCGCAGACGTCCAATCGGAATGGATCCATTTACATGTACGGCTTCCGGCCGCATTTCTTCCTTTGATTCCCTGCAACTCCGAAACCGGCCGCAGAATCGCCGACATCTTTTCCATTTCGGTAGAGGTTTCACTTTTCTTTCTAAGTATCCGATCCTCATTACATTCCGTCGTGTTTAAGTGCACGTTTTTAATCAAATCCTCCCCCACCCCCCCATTATTTCAAAAATAAACTGGCTTCTCACCCATAGAATCAGCCCCAGCCCCTGGTGAACGTTCCATCGTGTGATGTCACAATGCCCAATGCTCAAAGACATTGTTGACATAGAGGGAGTACAGATAATAGGCTGTGGGCCGATGAGCTTTATTCTGCAGTTTCGTGACCCAAGTCACCAAACTACATGAAATTTTCACAAATTGTGTAAAAATATTTACATAAATCACCCCTGAAACTCGATATGAAGAAGACTTGCACATCTTAATTAAATTAGAGAAAAACGGGAAAAATGTCGGGACTAAAGTCCAATCAAAGCACGTTTGACATTGAGTTGTCTGCCAGTTGGCCAATCACGCGCTTTGTTTCAGGCTAGCACACAAAATGGCTGAGGGGGCTTCACAGATGCCTGTTTTACTGGAGATTTCAATGTGTTGTTCTGTGGAATAAATGTCATGGAAACTTGCAGCAGGTTCATTGTATTTAGTGGGAAAAGCATAAAAAAGGCAGATGAAAGTGCTGCGAAGTGGATTAAAGTGCAAGAAAGCAAAGTCCATGCTGATGTGCTGGAACACAAAGGACCCCATGAATCACCTACCTGAAAGGTAAGACTAAAGTCTGAATTTATGAACATCTATCTGTATGGACTTTAATTAATTTAATTGCACCCTTTATAATGTGAATACGTTCACTCATTCATTCATTCATTCATTCATTCCTTATTCATTCACTCACTCACTCACTTACTCATTCATTCATTCATGAAATTGAGGGCCTAAACTATAACGCGGTCAATTAAACATTGTCACTAATGCCAGCCTGTTGTAGAGTAATAATTATTTAACAAATAATCTCGGAGCTGCCTGCGAAAACATGCAGGGAAAACGTGCTCCGATCGCGGAACTTAGGTACTCGCGGTAAATAGCGATCGATATCAGTCCGTTTTTCTCCCGTTATCAGGGTCTGAAAACGAGCAAATGAACGCTACAGACGGCACTATGTACAGCCCCCCCCCCTGCCCGCCCGCGGAGATGATCCTCGGCTCCACGATCGCCAATCGGCCGCTTATTAATTGAGACCGCGGCTTCACTTTACCGCGAGTACCGGTAAGTTTTCACAGGCAGCTTCGAGATTATTTGTTAAAGACTTATTACTCTACAACACGCTGGCATTAGTGACAATGTTTAATTTACTGCAATAGTTTAGACCCCCCTCCCCCCCACACTCTTTCCCCTCTCTCCCCCACCCCTCTCCCCCTCCCATCCCACTCTCCCCCTCCCATCCCACTCTTACCCTCTCTCCACACTCTTCCCCCTCTCCCTCCTCATTCCCTTACCGTGCACAGTCTCTGTCTTTAAGAAGGAACTACAGATGCTGGAAAATCGAAGGTAGACATAAAAAAAGCTGAATAAAACTCAGCGGGTGCGGCAGCATCTATGGAGCGAATTGAATGGTCACCGTTGGCCGAAACCCGGAAGAAGGCACCCGCTGAGTTTATCCAGCTTTTTTGTTGTTGTACCAGCCTCTCTCTCTCTGCCCTTCTCTCTTCTTTCGACTCATGCACGCCCGCTCCAACCCCTCCCCCCCTCCTTTCACCTCTCTCCCCCATCCTCTCCTCCCCCTCTTCTTCACCTCCCCCTCCCCCCTCCCTCTCCACCCTCCTCCTCCCCTTCCCCACACAATATTTTTTGTGGGGGCGGGTCCACAGTGTGTGTGACTGTTTGTGGAGGCAGCCACACGCTCTCCATTCAATAAGACGCTCACCTGTTTGTGGAGGCGCGTGCTTAGTATGTGACCAAAGATCTTATAGCGGAGCTCTCCGCTACAAGATCTTTGTATGTGACGACACACGCCCCCCCCCCCCTTGGTGCAGGAGGGGCGCGCAGCATCTGAACGCTCAGCGATTGATTGAATTCTTCACTAACCGTCATTCTGACTTTGCTTGTCAAGTGAAAAGTCCTGAATTGCAATTGTCTGACGATAATAATCAGCTTTATTTTTATTGGATTGAATTTATTTGTTTCACATTAACCTGATCATTATATAAATCTTAAAACGTGCATTTAATTTAAAGATTTTTTTTAAATTAACATTTTATTGCATTTCATTGTTATTTTCTTTATTTTTATTACATTGAATTTTCACATTTACCTGTTCATTATAAATCTTCAAGAGTGCATTTCATTTTTAACATTAACATTTTATTGTTAAATTCTATATTTGTTTTTCATTGAATTGAATTATTTCTCACTTAACATTACTTTTAAACACTAATAATTTCAACACCCCTCCCTCCCTCTCTCCCCCCTTCCCCTCCCCCTCTTCCTCCCCACCTCTCAAAAAACTTTTTACTAACGTTAAATATTCCCCATTACATCTTTACCATTTTGACATTTCTAAATTCTAAACGAAAACTGAAATCATTGTTATTTCACTTTGTCATCGTTGACTTTTTTTAAACAAGATAATTTGTGGGGTCGGGTGCTTAGTGTCTCACGGTTTGTGAAGACGCTCTGATCTGTTTGTGGGGGCGCGTGCTTAGTGAAGATTGCATTTCATTTAAACGATTAATGTTATAACATTAACATTTGATTGCATTTCATTGTTAAATTATTTATTTGTTTTTCATTGAATTGATTTATTTCTCACTTAATATTACTACATTTTAACACAAACTTTTAATTTCAAAAACTGTTTTAAAAAATAAAAATTTGCTGTCTTTTCATTGACAACTTAGATTCAAATTTTTTGTTTTTTCACTGTCATCGTTGACTTTTTTAAATTTTTAAAAAAAAGATATTTTAAAATAAACTTTTTAAACGTTAAATTTACCCCATTTGATAAATCTTTAACATTTTGAAAATACAGACTTCTTAACTATTGTCTTTAATTCTTAAAGACAACATTTCATTTCATAAACAGCATTTTTTTGATTTTTGATTGACATTTAAATACCGTTTTTTAAAATACATTTTCTGTCTTCATTGACAGCTTAGATTCTAAATCATTGCTTTTTCACTTTGACGTTTAATTTTTTTTGATTAAAAAAAATTATAGTTTACAAAAAACTGTTTTCTAACATTAAAACTTCCCCATTTGTTACATCTTTACAATTTTGAAATTTCTAAATTCTTAACGATTGTCTTTAATTCTTAAAGACAACATTTCATTGACAGCATTTTATTGGTTTTTAATTGACGTTTAAATTGACAACATATTTAAAAAAACATTTCATTGTAATTGACAACAGGTTTCATTGTGATTGATTTCATTCTAGAGGAAAGGCACAATTTTCAAGAAATTGATCTGTTTTCGTTGACAACTGAGATTTCAAAACAATTTCTTTGTGATTTATTTCATTTGATCTGAAAGCTACCATTTTGAATAAATTCATCTGAGAGTGTGTTTGGGCTTTTTTAAATTCGGAAACATTCCATTTTGAATAACTTATTCCAGTCTTCATTGCCAACTGAGATTCTGTTTTCAAATCATGCCAAGAGGAAAGAATAAACATACAGGGCGGTGTTGTGATGAGAAAATAAGACATCGAGAAGTAATGAGGAGGAGAAAAGAACAACTGACTCAGCAAGAAAGAACACAACATCTCCGAGGTAATCCAGAAATAAACAAGGAGAGAAGGGCACAACAGACACAGCCAGAAACATCTCACTGTCTCCAAGATAGTCAGGGTACACAGCGGGAGAGAAGTGCACATGAGACGAACCAGGAGAGAAGGGCACAAGAGACACAGCCTGAAACATCTCAGTGTCTACAAGATAGACAGGGGAGACAGCGGGAGAGAAGTGCACATGAGATGCAGCAAAAAACAACTCAACGTCTCAGAGAAAAATGTGAGAGGGAGGAGGAGAGAAGGGATAAAGAGACGCAGCCAGAAATAACTCAACGTCTCAGAAATAAACGAGAGAGGGAAGGGAGCAGGAGAGAAGAACTCAAGAGGCAGAGCCAGAAAGAAGTCAACGTCTCAGAAATAAACGAGAGAGGGAGCAGGAGAGAAGGACTCGAGAGACAGAGCCAGAAAGAAGTCAACGTCTCAGAAATAAACGAGAGAGGGAGCAGGAGAGAAGAACTCGATAGACAGGACCAGAAATAAGTCAACGTCTCAGAAATAAACGAGAGAGGGACCTGGAGAGAAGAACTCAAGAGACAGAGCCAGAAACAAGTCAGCGTCTCAGAAATAAACGAGAGAGGGAGCAGGAGAGAAGAACTCAAGAAATGCATCAAGAAACAACTCAACATCTTGAGGAACATCAAGAAAGAATACAAATGAGAAGGGATTCAGAGATGGGAGATGAAAGAACTAGAAGGCTGGATGAATAACGAAATGCACGACTTAAAAGGAGAATATTAATGCTGATGTTGGTCAAATGACCAATGTTTGCCTTCATTGTCGAGCTAAACACTACTCAGCAGAAACGACCAACTTTTGCTGCATGAAGGGCAAGGTCAACATTGCTCCTCTGAAAACACTCCCGAATGCACTCATTAATGTGTATACAGGTGACACGCCACAAGCACATGAGTTCCAAAAGAATATTAGACAATACAATTGTCTCTTTCAATTCACGTCATTTGGTGCCAAGGAAGTGGTGTCACATGGATGGAATCCTTCAGTGATCATTCAAAGCCAGATTCATCATTTCATTGGTTCTTTGATGCCTGACCAAGATCAACAAAGTAAATTCTTACAAATCTATTTCATGGACCCGCAAGATAGCATTGGGTTGCGAATGAGTATACTCCAAGATGCTGGTATTCAAAGGGACACTGTTGAAATGCTTGAAAACATGATAAGACTAAACAACCCTTACATTCATTCACTTGTGATGGCGATGGAGAGAATTAGAGATTTACCGGAGGCATCAATCGTTATTGATCCCAATTATCGGCCACCTTTCCAACATGAACGGAGGTTTAACACGCAAACTGCAAATGAAGTCGCCGTCCTCATAGCAAACAGTAATGAGCCTGTGGCAACATCACGCCACATTGTATTGAGATGAAGAGGAAGAGGAGGAGCAGAAGGAGGTCTGCAAATCATTTCAGAGTCCCATAGGTCTTATGACAGTTTTCAATACATCCTTTTCTTTCCACTTGGTGATGACGGATGGCATTCACAACTCCAAATGAGTACCGGCAGAAAATTGACACTAATGCGATATTATGCATATAGGATCATGAATCGTGATAATGAGTTCAACCAGCTTTTGAGAGGAGGACGACTCTTCCAACAATATCTTGTAGATATGGCGGCTAAAATTGAAGGTGATAGACTGAATTATATTCGCATGAATCAGGTATCGTTGAGGTCAACGACGTACAACATAGAAACATAGAAACATAGAAATTAGGTGCAGGAGTAGGCAATTCGGCCTTTCGAGCCTGTACCGCCATTCAATATGATCATGGCTGATCATCCAACTCAGTATCCTGTACCTGCCTTCTCTCCATACCCCCTGATCCCCTTAGCCACAAGGGCCACATCTAACTCCCTCTTAAATATAGCCAATGAACTGGCCTCGACTACCCTCTGTGGCAGGGAGTTCCAGAGATTCACCACTCTCTGTGTGAAAAAAGTTCTTCTCATCTCGGTTTTAAAGGATTTCCCCCTTATCCTTAAGCTGTGACCCCTTGTCCTGGACTTCCCCAACATCGGGAACAATCTTCCTGCATCCAGCCTGTCCAACCCCTTAAGAATTTTGTAAGTTTCTATAAGATCCCCTCTCAATCTCCTAAATTCTAGAGAGTATAAACCTAGTCTATCCAGTCTTTCTTCATAAGACAGTCCTGACATCCCAGGAATCAGTCTGGTGAACCTTCTCTGCACTCCCTCTATGGCAATAATGTCCTTCCTCAGATTTGGAGACCAAAACTGTACGCAATAATCCAGGTGTGGTCTCACGAAGACCCTGTACAACTGCAGTAGAACCTCCCTGCTCCTATACTCAAATCCTTTTGCTATGAAAGCTAACATACCATTCGCTTTCTTCACTGCCTGCTGCACCTGCATGCCCACTTTCAATGACTGGTGTACCATGACACCCAGGTCTCGCTGCATCTCCCCTTTGCCTAGTCGGCCACCATTTAGATAATAGTCTGCTTTCCTGTTTTGCCACCAAAATGGATAACCTCACATTTATCCACATTATACTGCATCTGCCAAACATTTGCCCACTCACCCAGCCTATCCAAGTCACCTTGCAGTCTCCTAGCATCCTCCTCACAGCTAACACTGCCCCCCAGCTTAGTGTCATCCGCAAACTTGGAGATATTGCCTTCAATTCCCTCATCCAGATCATTAATATATATTGTAAATAGCTGGGGTCCCAGCACTGAGCCTTGCGGTACCCCACTAGTCACTGCCTGCCATTGTGAAAAGGACCCGTTTACTCCTACTCTTTGCTTCCTGTTTGCCAGCCAGTTCTCTATCCACATCAATACTGAACAAAGGACTGACCGTACAAAGGACTGACGGATGCATTACATGATGATGATAACTTGGAAAACATTGGAAGGCGCATCATCCTCTCTTCAACATTTGTCGGTGGTCCCAGATATATGATGGGGCGATGCCAGGACGCCACGATGTATGTTCGGAAGTATGGTACTGCTGCATTCTTCATTACAATGACCTGCAATCCAAATTGGAGCGAGATCCGACAGTGCCTCTTTCCAAATCAGCAGCCGTCTGATAGACCGGAATTAATAGCAAGAGTATTCGAGCTGAAAACAAAAATATTCATGAAGACCGTCACTGGACCAGATGGCTTCTTTGGAAACTGTATTGCTTTCATCTTGACTATGGAATATCAGAAGAGAGGCCTGCCTCATTTCCATTGTCTGCTTTGGCTTGATGAAGCGAGTAAGCCAAGACCTCAACAATATGAAAGATTTGTGCAAGCTGAAATTCCAGACCCACAAGCAAATCCTGAGCTGCATAAATTGGTACTCAAGCACATGATCCATGGACCGTTCTGCAAGGCCACATCTCGATGTTGGAAGGAAGGAAGATGCACCAAGAGATTCCCAAAGCCATTTGTCGAAAGCACAATGTATGGAGATGATTCGTATCCTCTGTACAGGAGAAGATCTCCCGCAATGGGAGGATTTCAGGGACTTCAAGAAGGACGTCCGTTACAGACAATTACTTCTAATTGGGTTGTGGCCTATAATGCAGAACTATTGAAGGCTTTCAAATGTCACCTCAACGTCGAAATATGCTGCTCTGTACAGTCAATCAAATACGTCATCAAGTACACCTTGAAGGGATGTGATCAGGCAGCTTTTGGAATTAACGTAAATGACGAGATTAAACAGTACCTGAATGGAAGATACATTGGTCCTTCAGAGGCAGGGGCATCAGTCCTTGGATTTCTTACTCATGAGAGACACCCCCCTGTCATTCGACTTGATGTACATCTACCAGACCAACAACAAGTATTTTTTGATGCTGCTCAGCAAGGGATGAATGATGGAATTGCGAGAACCACTTTGACTGAATTTGTTCGATTGAGTTCTGAAGATCCGTTTGCAAGAACACTATTGTACGTTGATGTACCTCGATTTTATACATGGAGCAGCAAGAGATGGCAAAGAAGGAAGGTTGGGAAGAGAGTGGATAACTTCCCAGGTATTTTTGAAGTCAACGTTCTTGGACGAATACATGTCATTTCTCCAAAACTAGGTGACCTCTTCTACATGAGACTGCTTCCGCATCACGTGAAAGGACCAGTGTCTTTCGAGTCCTTGAAGACACATAATGGAGTAAGTCTTCCTTCCTCCAAAGACGTCTGCAGAGAAAGAGATTTGTTGTAAGCTGACGACCATTGGCAACAAACAATGGAAGATGCTGAAATGACAAGACTCCCCAGGGCAATCAGGGATTTGTTTGTTGTTCTGCTGACAAATACTGACATCAACGATCCTCTACAATTATGGGATCGCTTCAAGAATTGCATGTCTGAGGATTACCTTGAAAGCGAGCGAAGAAGAAAAAGTGGTCAGAATATCACAATTGATGACAGACATCATGATCAGGCTCTCTTTTATATTCAGGACAAGCTTGAGAATTGCAACACCACACTGGAAAATTTTACCTTGCCCCGACCAAGAAATGAAAGGATGGACATTGATGGTGAAAATGTTGATTTACGTAATGAATTGAATTACAATAGATCAGAACAACAGCGATTTGTTGATGAGAATGAGCCTCTGCTGAATGCTGAGCAGAGAGAAGTTTATGACCATGTGTGCGACTACTTGCAAAGGGATCTATCTTCAATGATTTTCATTGACTCACCAGGAGGAACAGGAAAAACATTTATCATAAATGTGATCCTCTCCACGGTTAGAGCTCAAGGTCAAATTGCCATTGCTGTAGCATCGTCTGGTATCGCAGCCACATTAATGCCTGGTGGAAGAACTGCACATTCACGATTCAAGATACCTATCCATGTGACGGAGGTTTCAACGTGCAACATCAACAGCAACTCTAAAACGGGAGATTTCTTCAGGAGAGTGAAGCTCATTGTTTGGGATGAGTGTCCAATGATTAGGAGGGAGTGCTTTGAAGCGGTGGACAGAACTCTTCAAGATGTATGCCGCAAAAAGGATCATTTTGGCGGAATTCTTACCATTTGTTGTGGTGATTTTCGACAACTCCTTCCTGTAGTGAAGATGGGAAGTGATATTGATGTTCAAAACGCCTGCATCAAGACATCGTACTTGTGGCGGACTTTCACAAAGTTTGAATTGAAGAGAAATATGCGATTGAGCGAAGGAAAGGGTGAGTATTCTAAATTGTTGTTGGATGTAGGAGAGGACAAGATTGCAAAGAATGAAGACAATGAAATTAACATTCCAGAAGACATGGTTCTCTCAGCAAGAACACTGGATGACTGCATTGATTATATCTATCCAGCATTTGACCACCCTGCAACATTAGTCTCTAACAATTGTATCTTGGTTCCTCACAATGATACGATGAGAAGAATCAATTCTACGTGTGTCAGACGCTTCCCTGGAACCATGAGGGAGTACTATTCTTTCAATTCTGTCACTGACGGAACAAATTCAACTCACTTCCCAACGGAATTCCTCGATTCAGTCGAGATCTGTGGATTACCACCACACAAATTGGAGTTGAAGAAAGGATCTCCAATTGTTTTAATCAGAAACTTGCAACCCCCAAAGCTATGCAATGGAACGAGGTTGATTGTAGAACAGCTACACAATAATCTCATAGTTGCTAGAATCAACATGGGGGCCTACAAAGAAGAGATTGTTCTAATTCCTAGGATGAAGATCAATTTGTCAGAAGATGAAAACATTCCAATTAGGCAGAGCCAATTCCATATTCTGTCGAGTTTTGCGATGAAAATGCATAAGGCACAAGGACAAACCATGGAGAAGGTCTTGATATACCTTGAGAAACCAGTATTTCAACATGGCCAACTATATGTAGCTCTTAGCAGAGGAAAGGTGAAGGAACAAGTAAAAGTGTTCCTGAAGGATGGGACATCAACCAGGAATGTTGTACTTAAACAAATGCTTTGTTGAGAAATGACTGCTGCATTAAGTGCTCAAATTTTCCTAGTCAATGAAAGAACGCAAAACTGAAGGCAACAAGCGATGCAAGAAGGAACCGAATGTCCAGAGTTTCGACACTTTTGATGATTGCTCCTCAGTTCAACAAGGGATGTTTAACACAGGAATCACATTTCTGCACACAGAGGTTTAAAATGCTGCCTCAGAAAAAGCTTCAAGGACACATTAAGTGACATGTAACATCTTACCAGTTGTATTTGATTTTTGGATAGAAAGTTGCTGGAGCTGTTCTCATGCTTCACGATAAAGCTTGCAGATGGATTATTTGCTGCAAGATATAAAACTACAGGCTTGCACATCTAGGGTATATGTATCAGGTACAGTTCAATTGTTGAGTCAATTATTGAGTAAATGATGATTGCCGAGATATTGATGTTTGAGGATTTGGTGTTGGTAATGGCATTGAGTATCAAGGTTATGTGGTTAATTTCTGCCTTGTAAGAAATTATCGTTACCTTTTCTGTTGTTTGACATGAGTGTTACTTTCCACTTTGGTCTATTGTCGAGTTATTTTGTTTGTAAGGATTGACTGCATTTTCTCAGGAGTTGCAGTGGAATTGAAAATACTGTAACCATCAGTGAAAATCAACTTCAGATCTTAAGATGGATGAAAGGTCAGTATTTGAAATTATTTCGGACCCGTGCATTGTTTTTTTTAATCCTTGATACAAATTTACTTTAGTTTTATCAGAATGCCCTAATACCATTCAAATGCTGCCTTTTTGTCTAGAGCTGTCACTGTCGCCTCATTTCTGGATCCGAGATTTTTAGACTGAATGTCTTTGGGATCTGCGAGAAATAAATGAAGGACAGTAGGGAACAATCAACACAACAAGAAATTGATAGAAAACACCGAAATTGGTATATGATACAAAATCTCATTTTTATTTGTATGTTGATGGATTGACAGATAGAATTTTATAAATATCTACATTGTAATAAATATCTCCTTTTTTTAAATTCATGCCCAGAAGCAGGAGCAAAGAAGTTGCATGATGGCGAATGGACACTGTAAAGAGATGTTGAGAAGCAGTATGGAGCAGAAGTGACCAAGAGACAGAACAAGAAAGGACTGAACCTCTTGAGGAGCTTCAAAAATTAATGGAAGTTTGCATGGAACAAGAGACACAACAATAAGCTTCCAAATTACATACAAAATGGTACATAATTGTGTAATGTTTTTTTTTAAATTATAGGTAAATGCATTTATATATATAATTGTCTTAAGAAGTTTATAAATGTCTACAATAGATGAAATTACCTTTACAAGTTTATGAATATCTACATCGTGAGAAATATCTTTCACTTTTTTTACATCATGCAAAGAGATGGGAGCAATCGAGTTGCTTGATGTTCAAGGAACAACACAAAGCAACGTTGAGAAGCAGTAATGAGCAGAACGGCACAAGAGACGAGATATTGCCAAGATACAGCCAGATCGGTACATGGTAGTACAATGTTTATAGAAGTTGATAAATATCTACAAAAGATAAAATTGTCCTTTTTATTCATATTTTATTGGCTTCATAGAAGGAATGAAGACTCAACAAGAAATAACGTTAGAAATTTCTCCAAAAAAAGGAATTCAAGACAAAAGTAATGAACAGCCGTGACAAGAGAAACAATCTCTCCCCCCCCCCAATATTTCAAAAATAAACTGGCTTCATACCCATAGAATCAGCCCCAGCCCCAGCCCCAGCCCCCGCCCCAGCCCCAGCCCCAGCCCCAGCCCCAGCCCCAGCCCCAGCCCCAGCCCCAGCCCCAGCCCCAGCCCCAGCCCCAGCCCCAGCCCCAGCCCCAGCCCCAGCCCCAGCCCCAGCCCCAGCCCCTGGTGAACGTTCCATTGTGTGATGTCACAATGCCCAATGCTCAAAGACATCCTTGCCATAGAGGGAGTACAGAGAAGGTTCACCAGACTGATTCCTGGGATGGCAGGACTTTCATATGAAGAAAGACTGGATAGACTCGGCTTGTACTCGCTAGATTTTAGAAGATTGAGGGGGTATCTTATAGAAACTTACAAAATTCTTAAGGGGTTGGACAGGCTAGATGCAGGAAGATTGTTCCAGATGTTGGGGAAGTCCAGAACAAGGGGTCACAGTTTAAGGATAAGGGGTAAATCTTTTAGGACCGAGATGAGAAAAAACATTTTCACACAGAGAGTGGTGAATCTCTGGAATTCACTGGCACAGAAGGTAGTTGAGGCCTGTTCATTGGCCGTATTTAAGAGAGATGTGGCCCTTGTGGCTAAAGGGATCAGGGGGTATGGAGAGAAGGCAGGTACAGGATACTGAGTTGGATGATCAGCCGTGATCATATTGAATGGTGGTGCAGGCTCAAAGGGCCGAATGGCCTACTCCTGCACTTAATTTCAATGGTTCTATGTTTCCCTCAATCACCCCTCTCCCTCTCCCACCCATCCCTCTCTCCCCCACCCCCTTCCCTCTCTACGCCACCCCCTTCCCTCTCTCCACCCGCCCCCTTCCACCAACCCCTCTGTCCCTCTTCCATCACTCCCCCTACCCCTCTCCACCTCCCTCCACCTCCCTCCCCACTCTTCCACCTCTCCCCCTTTCCCCTCCACTCTCCCTCCCCACTCTTTCCCCTCTCTCCCTCCACCCCTCTCCCCCTCCCTCCCTCCTCCCCTACCTCCCCATCCTCCCCCTCCCCCACATCTCTTACCCCATCTCCCTCTCTCAGCCCCTACCCGGCTCTCCTTTCCCTCCCAAATCTGTCCCGTTTCCTCCTCCTCCTCTCCCCTCCCTCCCCTCTTCTCACCCCCTCTCCCCACCTGTGTGTTTGGGGGGTGGTTAATGTGAGTTTGATGCCTCAGCCCCCCCTCCCCCGCCCAAAACGCCGTTGGGGAAACAGACCCAACGGGTCTGCACTTGGTCTAGTTATTATTAAATCTATCATTAATATAACCATATAACAATTACAGCACAGAAACAGGACATCTCGGCCCTACAAATCCGTGCCGAACAACTTTTTTCCCTTAGTCCCACCTGCCTGCACTCATACCATAACCCTCCATTCCCTTCTCATCCATATGCCTATCCAATTTATTTTTAAATGATACCAACGAACCTGCCTCCACCACTTCCACTGGAAGCTCATTCCACACCGCTACCACTCTCTGAGTAAAGAAGTTCCCCCTCATGTTACCCCTAAACTTCTGTCCCTTAATTCTCAAGTCATGTCTGAACCTCCTTGTTTGAATCTTCCCAACTCTCAGTGGGAAAAGCTTATCCACATCAACTCTGTCTATCCCTCTCATCATTTTAAAGACCTCTATCAAGTCCCCCCTTAACCTTCTGCGCGCCAAAGAATAAAGCCCTAACTTGTTCAACCTTTCTCTGTAACTTAGTTGTTGAAACCCAGGCAACATTCTAGTAAATCTCCTCTGTACTCTCTCTATTTTGTTGACATCCTTCCTATAATTGGGCGACCAAAATTGTACACCATACACCAGAATTGGTCTCACCAATGCCTTGTACAATTTGAACATTACATCCCAGCTTCTATACTCAATGCTCTGATTTATAAAGGCTAGCACACCAAAAGCTTTCTTTACCACCCTATCTATATGAGATTCCACCTTCAAGGAACTATGCACGGTTATTCCCAGATCCCTCTGTTCAACTGCATTCTTCAATTCCCTACCATTTACCATGTACGTCCTATTTTGATTTGTCCTGCCAAGGTGTAGCACCTCACATTTATCAGCATTAAACTCCATCTGCCATCTTTCAGCCCGCTCTTCCAACTGGCATAAATCACTCTGTAGACTTTGGAAATCCTCTTCATTATCCACAACACCCACTATCTTGGTATCATCTGCATACTTACTAATCCAATTTACCACACCTTCATCCAGATCATTGATGTACATGACAAACAACAAAGGACCCAACACAGATCCCTGAGGCACCCCACTAGTCACCTGCCCCCAACCCGACAAACAACCATCCACCATTACCCTCTGCCTTCTCCCATTCAGCCACTGTTGAATCCATCTTGCTATTCAACCTTTCTCTGTAACTTAGTTGTTGAAACCCAGGCAACATTCTAGTAAATCTCCTCTGTACTCTCTCTATTTTGTTGACATCCTTCCTATAATTGGGCGACCAAAATTGTACACCATACTCCAGATTTGGTCTCACCAATGCCTTGTACAATTTTAACATTACATCCCAACTTCTATACTGCTTACAATATATATATTGTAAATGGAAATATTTAATGTATATTTCATTATTATTGTAGATATACTAATATGTATAAATATATCATTAATATATATTGTAAATGGATATATTTAATACATATCTTATTATTGTGTGTATATATACGAATGATATATTTATATTGTAAATAGATATATTTTAATATATATTATTAAATCTATCATTAATAGATATTGTAAATAGATATATTTAATGTATATTTCATTATTATTGTATATATACTTATATGTATCAATATATTATTAAATCTATCATTAATATATATTGTAAATAGATATATTTAATACATATTTGATTATTATTGTCTATATAGAAACATAGAAACATAGAAATTAGGTGCAGGAGTAGGCCATTCGGCCCTTCGAGCCTGCACCGCCATTCAATATGATCATGGCTGATCATCCAACTCAGTATCCCGTACCTGCCTTCTCTCCATACCCTCTGATCCCCTTAGCCACAAGGGCCACATCTAACTCCCTCTTAAATATAGCCAATGAACTGGCCTCGACTACCCTCTGTGGCAGAGAGTTCCAGAGATTCACCACTCTCTGTGTGAAAAAAAAGTTATTCTCATCTCGGTTTTAAAGGATTTCCCCCTTATCCTTAAGCTGTGACCCCTTGTCCTGGACTTCCCCAACATCGGGAGCAATCTTCCTGCATCTAGCCTGTCCAACCCCTTAAGAATTTTATAAGTTTCTATAAGATCCCCTCTCAATCTCCTAAATTCTAGAGAGTATAAACCAAGTCTATCCAGTCTTTCTTCATAAGGCAGTCATGACATCCCAGGAATCAGTCTGGTGAACCTTCTCTGCACTCCCTCTATGGCAATTATGTCCTTCCTCAGATTTGGAGACCAAAACTGTACGCAATACTCCAGGTGTGGTCTCACCAAGACCCTGTACAACTGCAGTAGAACCTCCCTGCTCCTATACTCAAATCCTTTTGCTATGAAAGCTAACATACCATTCGCTTTCTTCACTGCCTGCTGCACCTGCATGCCTACTTTCAATGACTGGTGTACCATGACACCCAGGTCTCGCTGCATCTCCCCTTTTCCTAGTCGGCCATGATATATATTAATATATGAATGATATATATATATATATATATTGTAAATAGATATATTTAATACATATCTTATTATTGTGTGTATATATGAATGATATATTTATATTGTAAATTGATATATTTTCATACATATCTTATCATTTCATATATATATATGTATATATTATTAAATCTATCATTAATATATACTGTATATAGATATATTTAATGTATATTTCATTATTATTGTATATATACTTATATGAATAAATCTATCATTAATATATATTGTAAATAGATATATTTAATACACATTCGATTATTATTGTCTATATATTAATATATGAATGATATATATATATATTGTAATTAGATATATATTTAATACATATATATATGTATATATGTATATATTATTAAATATATCATTAATATATATTGTAAATAGATATATTTAATACACATTTGATTATTATTGTCTCTATATATTAATATATGAATGATATATATATATATATTGTAAATGGATATATTTAATACATATCTTATTATTGTGTATATATATGAATGATATATTTATATTGTAGATAGATATATTTTAATACATATCTTAATACATATCCAGAACAAGGGGCCACACACAGTTTCAGGACATTCTCGCGATAGAGGATTTGAGTCTAGGAGCAGGGAGGTTCTACTGCAGTTGTACAGGGTCTTGGTGAGACCACACCTGGAGTATTGCGTACAGTTTTGGTCTCCTAATCTGAGGAAAGACATTCTTGCCATAGAGGAGGCACAGAGAAGGTTCACCAGACTGATTCCTGGGATGGCAGGACTTTCATATGATGAAAGACTGGATAGACTCGGCTTGTACACGCTATAATTTAGAAGATTGAGGGGGATCTTATAGAAACTTACAACATTCTTAAGGGGTTGGACAGGCTAGATGCAGGAAGATTGTTCCCGATGTTGGGGAAGTCCAGAACAAGGGGTCACAGTTTAAGGATAAAGGGGAAATCTTTTAGGACCGAGATGAGAAAAACATTTTTTTTCACACACAGAGAGTGGTGAATCTGTGGAATTCTCTGCCACAGAAGGTAGTTGAGGCCACACAGTTCATTGGCTATATTTAAGAGGGAGTTAGATGTGGCCCTTGTGGCTAAAGGGATCAGGGGGTATGGAGAGAAGGCAGGTACAGGATACTGAGTTGGATGATCAGCCATGATCATATTGAATGGCGAATGGTGCAGGCTCGAAGGGCCGAATGGCCTCTACTCCTGCACCTATTGTCTATGTTTCTATGTTTCTATCATTTTATATATATATATATGTATATATTATTATTAAATATATCATTAATATATATTGTAAATGGATATATTTAATACATATTTGATTATTATTGTATACTAGACCAAGTGCGGACCCGTTGGGTCTGCTCCCCCAATGGTGTGATCCCCCAACCCAATATTCCACCATGCACCCGTCTCCTCCAACGGAACTGAACCCGTTCCCAAATGTAAGATTCCAGCACTCCCCTGCCTCCCTCAGCAGTGGATTGAAAAAAACTCCAATTGCACCTTCCCTGCCTGCTGCAGCAGTTCCAATTGCAAGACCAATTGGCCCTCCCCTCCTGCTGAAGCACTTGCTGTGATATCCCATTGAGGTGAAAAGCTCAGAGTGTTCCTGCCTTTCAACTTTGTTTTGAAGTGTGTTGGAAGCTGATAGGAAGGAGCAGCGAATCAAAAGGCAGAAAGGCAGCCGGACGCCGGGTGGACGGACGGCAGGCGGCAGCCACACAGTTTTAATATAT
>NW_022630171.1:55000-57801 GCF_010909765.2 Amblyraja radiata
AGCTGGAGTAACTCAGCGAGTCAAGCAGCATCTCTGGAGAAAATAGCTGATGTTTCGGGACGAGACACATCTTCAGACTCAATTCCGATTAGGATGTCTGAAGAAGGGTTCCGATTCGAATCGCCACCTATTCTTTTTCTCCAGAGATGCTGCCTGACCCGCTGACTTACTCCAGCTTTTTATGTTTTTCTTCCCAGATCTGACTTACCTGCTGAGTTAAAACCAACATTTTGTGTCCTTTTGTGCGTATTAACCAGCATCTGCAGTTCCTTTAGACATTACCTAACTTCAGATTTTAGAGATATAGCGCGGAAACAGGCCCTTCGGCCCACCGAGTCCGCGCCGACCACCTATTCTTATCCGGCTTCAGAACGGTTCTTCTTTCCATTCGTTTGGGCACTGACCCGACCTACCAACCTACCTCAATGCGGACATTGGACTTTTTCCCCCTGGAACTGTCCTGAAAACATATATTCGGAACTCTGGTATTTTCCTCTTCGCTCTACCTGGTGTTCTTGTGCATGTGTCGGAGGGAACAGCAGATGCCGGTTTAAAGAGAATGCTGGAGTAACTCGACGGTTCAAAATGCTGGAGTAACTCAACGGGACATGCAGCATCTCTAAAGAGAAGGAACGGGTGACGTTTCTGGTCGAGGCCCTTCTTCAGACTGTACGTGGCTTGGTTATATTCATGTATAGCAATATCTTATATGATTGTATAACACGCAAACAAAAGTTTATTCCCTGCATAGAATCATACAGCGTAGAAACAGGCCCTTCGACCCAACTTGCCCACACCGACCAATATGTCCCATCTACACTAGTCCCACTTGCCCGCGTTTGGCCCATAACCATCTAAACCTATCCTATCCATGCTTCAGTCTAATGCGTCTTAAACATTGCGACAGTACCTGCCTCAACTACCTTAACGGATAGCTCATTCCATACACCCACCACCCTTTGCGTAAAATAGTTACCCCTTAGGCTCTCATTAAATCATTCCCCCCGAACCTAAACCTGTATCTGCTGGTTCTCGATATGAGACAATAATAACAAACCAAAGCGAGTTAGGACATCAACGGGGAGATCCTGGATAAACCCAAGGTAGCCACAAAATGGAGGAACTCAGCGCAACAGGCAGCATCTCTGGGGAGAAGGAATGGGTGACATTTCGGGTCGAGACCCTTCTGATATGCTGCCTGTCCCGCTGAGCTACATGTTGTGTCTATCTTCGTTTAAATCCAGCATCTGCAGTTCCTTCCTGGCCGAACCCGATTGAAAGATGAGAGGCTGGGCGATAGAGCACTGGGTGTGACAAGGATCAGGCTTCAGTAAGCAAAGTAAAGAGAGGTGGCAACGTTATGGAAATGAAGCGGGTAATCCGAGTGATCCAGGCGAGACGGTATCCTCTAATGTGTCGGAAAGAACTGTAGATGTTGGTTTGCGCCGATGATAGACACAGTAATACTGGAGACAGACATAACATACTGGACGGGCAGCATCTGGATAAAAGGAATGGGTGACGTTTCGGGACGAGACTCTGAAGAAGGGTCTCGAACCGAAACGTCACACATTCCTTCTCTCCAGAGATGCTGCCCGTCCCGCTGTGTTACTCCAGCATTTCGTGTCTATCTTCGTATGCTCTGTGATGGTCATCTCGGAGTCAAGTGGCAACTCTGGTCTGTAGACACGAGGAACTGCAGATGCAGGAATCACGAGCTAAACACAGAGCGTTGGACGAGCCTGACCCTTTGAGTTCCTCCATCACTTTGTGTTGAAGTCAGGTCTGGACATTGCTTGGCTCAGTCTCAGGCGCCGGCTAACTAGGAAGGTCGAGTCAAAGTCCAGCACTAACACTCAAGAAATAACGTTTGCGGCCTGATGTTCCCAATATTTAATTGAAATCATTAATAAAGTAAATAAATAGATACCGGTCTAATCAGTATCTACGGGATTGGACAGGCTAGATGCAGGAAGAATGTTCCCGATGTTGGGGGAGTCCAGAACCAGGGTCCCAGTTTTACAGTCTACCGTGGGAACTCTTTAACTCAGTAAAGTAAAGTAAAGTAAAGTAGCCTTTATTGTCATATCAGCGCACAGGCAGCAGTTGATTGTTGCTCTATTCAGTTTCCCAGGGGGTCGGGACGGGACTGGAGTTTGGAGGGAAAGGTGGGGAAGTCGAGGGAGAGGAGGGGGAGACAGATGGGGGTGTCTTCATTTACTGGCGGCGGGTGTCTGTCACTGAAACAGGCAGGTGAGATTTCACATCCACCTTGTGTGTGCCTCTCTCTCTCTCTCCCTCCCTCCCTCTTACACAGGCTGAGAGACTCTGCCTCTGTGAGTGTACGTCTCTTTCTCCCCCTCTCCCACACACAGTAAGACCGAGGTACTGTGCTCAGTCCATCTGTGTCTCCCACATACACAGTAAAACATGTCTCCAAATGAGCCAATTCAACCAAGGGAGGATATTTATAGTGTGTGAAAAAAAAGTGACATCATTTGTGCCACGTGATGATTTAACAACACTTCACAATGTTCATTCAAGATTTAACGGGAAAGCTCGGGAGACGGACAAGTCACTCGCACAAATAACAGAAATGCCGAGTACCGTGGGAACTCTTTATCTACCCCCCCCCCCCGTTATATCGTGTGATATCGTGCTAGACCACGACCACTTCACTCTGGTTACAAGGTGAGGTACATGGAGAGAGAGAGGGGGGTAGAGTGAGAGGGGGGTGGGTGGGGAGAGAGAGGGATGTAGAGGGAGCAGGGACAGACAGGGGGATAGAGAAAGGGGGAGAG
>NW_022630171.1:58296-110290 GCF_010909765.2 Amblyraja radiata
TCTGCAGTTCCTGACTACACATGTCCCACCCCGACCAACATGCCCCATCTACACTAGTCCCACCCCGACCAACATGCCCCGTCTACACTAGTCCCACCCCGACCAACATGCCCCGTCTACACTAGTCCCACCCCGACCAACATGCCCCATATACACATGTCCCACCCCGACCAACATGCCCCATCTACACTAGTCCCACCCCGACCAACATGCCCCATTACACTAGTCCCACCCCGACCAACATGCCCCATCTACACATGTCCCACCCCGACCAACATGCCCCATCTACACCAGTCCCACCCCGACCAACATGCCCCATCTACACATGTCCCACCCCGACCAACATGCCCCATCTACACTAGTCCCACCCGACCAACATGCCCCAATCTACACTAGTCCCACACCGCCAACATGCCCCATCTACACATGTCCCACCCCGACCAACATGCCCCATCTACACTAGTCCCACCCCGACCAACATGCCCCATCTACACTAGTCCCACCCCGACCAACATGCCCCGTCTACACTAGTCCCACCCCGACCAACATGCCCCATCTACACTAGTCCCACCCCGACCAACATGCCCCATCTACACTAGTCCCACCCCGACCAACATGCCCCATCTACACTAGTCCCACCCCGACCAACATGCCCCATCTACACTAGTCCCACCCCGACCAACATGCCCCTTCTACACTAGTCCCACCCCGACCAACATGCCCCATCTACACTAGTCCCACCCCGACCAACATGCCCCATCTACACTAGTCCCACCCCGACCAACATGCCCCATCTACACTAGTCCCACCCCGACCAACATGCCCCATCTACACTAGTCCCACCCCGACCAACATGCCCCATCTACACTAGTCCCACCCCGACCAACAAGCCCCATCTACACTAGTCCCACCCCGACCAACATGCCCCATCTACACTAGTCCCACCCCGACCAACATGCCCCATCTACACTAGTCCCACCCCGACCAACATGCCCCATCTACACTAATCCCACCCCGACCAACATGCCCCATCTACACTAGTCCCACCCCGACCAACATGCCCCTTCTACACTAGTCCCACCCCGACCAACATGCCCCATCTACACCAGTCCCACCCCGACCGACATGCCCCGTCTACACTAGTCCCACCCCGACCAACATGCCCATCTACACTAGTCCCACCCCGACCGACATGCCCATCTACACTAGTCCCACCCCGACCCACATGCCCCATCTACACTAGTCCCATCCCGACCTACATGCCCCATCTACACTAGTCCCACCCCGACCAACATGCCCCATCTACACTAGTCCCACCCCGACCAACATGCCCCATCTACACTAGTCCCACCCCGACCAACATGCCCCATCTACACTAGTCCCACCCCGACCACATGCCCCTTCTACACTAGTCCCACCCCGACCAACATGCCCCATCTACACTAGTCCCACCCCGACCAACATGCCCCATCTACACTAGTCCCACCCCGACCAACATGCCCCATCTACACTAGTCCCACCCCGACCGACATGCCCCATCTACACTAGTCCCACCCCGACCGACATGCCCCATCTACACTAGTCCCACCCCGACCCACATGCCCAGTCTACACTAGTCCCACCCCGACCAACATGCCCAGTCTACACTAGTCCCACCCCGACCAACTTGCCCCATCTACACTAGTCCCACCCCGACCAACATGCCCCATCTACACTAATCCCACCCGACCAACATGCCCCATCTACACAGTAGTCCCACCCCGACCAACATGCCCCATCTACACTAGTCCCACCCCGACCAACATGCCCCGTCTACACTAGTCCCACCCCGACCAACATGCCCCATCTACACTAGTCCCACCCCGACCAACATGCCCCATCTACACTAGTCCCACCCCGACCAACATGCCCATCTACACTAGTCCCACCCCGACCAACATGCCCCATCTACACTAGTCCCACCCCGACCAACATGCCCCATCTACACTAGTCCCACCCCGACCAACATGCCCCATCTACACATGTCCCACCCCGACCAACATGCCCCATCTACACTAGTCCCACCCCGACCAACATGCCCCATCTACACATGTCCCACCCCGACCAACATGCCCCATCTACACTAGTCCCACCCCGACCAACATGCCCCATCTACACTAGTCCCACCCCGACCAACATGCCCCATCTACACTAGTCCCACCCCGACCAACATGCCCCATCTACACTAGTCCCACCCCGACCAACATGCCCGTCTACACTAGTCCCACCCCGACCAACACGCCCCATCTACACTAGTCCCACCCCGACCAACATGCCCCATCTACACTAGTCCCACCCCGACCAACATGCCCCGTCTACACTAGTCCCACCCCGGCCAACATGCCCCCATCTACACTAGTCCCACCCCGACCAACATGCCCCATCTACACTAGTCCCACCCCGACCAACATGCCCCATCTACACTAGTCCCACCCCGACCAACATGCCCCATCGACACTAGTCCCACCCCGACCAACATGCCCCATCTACACTAGTCCCACCCCGACCAACATGCCCCATCTACACTATCCCACCCCGACCAACATGCCCCATCTACACTAGTCCCACCCCGACCAACATGCCCCGTCTACACTAGTCCCACCCCGACCAACATGCCCCATCTACACTAGTCCCACCCCGACCAACATGCCCCATCTACACTAGTCCCACCCCGACCAACATGCCCCGTCTACACTAGTCCCACCCCGACCAACATGCCCCGTCTACACGAGTCCCACCCCGACCAACATGCCCCTTCTACACTAGTCCCACCCCGACCAACATGCCCCATCTACACTAGTCCCACCCCGACCAACATGCCCCGTCTACACTAGTCCCACCCCGACCAACATGCCCCATCTACACTAGTCCCACCCCGACCAACATGCCCCATCTACACATGTCCCACCCCGACCAACATGCCCCATCTACACTAGTCCCACCCCGACCAACATGCCCCATCTACACTAGTCCCACCCCGACCAACATGCCCCATCTACACATGTCCCACCCCGACCAACATGCCCCATCTACACCAGTCCCACCCCGACCAACATGCCCCATCTACACATGTCCCACCCCGACCAACATGCCCCATCTACACTAGTCCCACCCCGACCGACATTCCCCTTCTACACTAGTCCCACCCCGACCGACATGCCCCATCTACACTAGTCCCACCCCGACCGACATGCCCCATCTACACTAGTCCCACCCCGACCGACATGCCCCATCTACACTAGTCCCACCCCGACCCACATGCCCCGTCTACACTAGTCCCACCCCGACCAACATGCCCCATCTACACTAGTCCCACCCCGACCAACATGCCCCGTCTACACTGTGTTCAAAAGGGAACTGCAGATGCTGGAATATCGAAGGTACACAAAATTGCTGGGGAAACTCAGCGGGTGCAGCAGCATCTATGAAGCGAAGGAAATAGGCGACGTTTCGAGCCGAAACCCTTCTTCAGACTGATGGGGGGTGGGGGGGGGGGGGGGAGAAAGAAGGAAAAGGGGAGGAGGGGGAGGAGCCCGAGGGCGGGCGGATGGGAGGGTGGGAGGAGACAGCTAGAGGGTTAAGGAAGGGGAGGAGACAGCAAGGGCTAGCCAAATTGGGAGAATTCAATGTTAATGCCATAAGGACGCAAAGTCCCCAGACGGAATATGAGGTGCTGTTCCTCCAATTTCCGCTGTTGCTCACTCTGGCAATGGAGGAGACCCAGGACAGAGAGGTCGGATTGGGAATGGGAGGGGGAGTTGAAGTGCTGAGCCACCGGGAGGTCAGGTAGGTTATTGCGGACTGAGCGGAGGTGTTCGGCGAAACGGTCGCCCAACCTACGCTTGGTCTCACCGATGTAAATCAGCTGACATCTAGAGCAGCGGATGCAGTAGATGCGGTTGGAGGAGATGCAGGTGAACCTTTGTCGCACCTGGAACGACTGCTTGGGATCTTGAATGGAGTCGAGGGGGGAGGTGAAGGGACAGGTGTTGCATTTCTTGCGGTTGCAACGGAAAGTGCCCGGGGAGGGGGTGGTGCGGGAGGGAAGGGAAGAATTGACGAGGGAGTTGCGGAGGGAGCGGTCTTTGCGGAAGGCAGACATGGGGGGAGATGGGAAGATGTGGCGAGTGGTGGGGTCACGTTGGAGGTGGCGGAAATGGCGGAGGACTATGTGTTGTATTTGGCGGCTGGTGGGGTGAAAGGTGAGGACCAGAGGGACTCTGCCCTTGTTGCGAGTGCGGGGATGGGGAGAGAGAGCAGTGTTACGGGGTATGGATGAGACCCTGGTGTGAGCTTCATCTATGGTGGCGGAAGGGAATCCCCGTTCCCTGAAGATCGAGGACATTTCCGATGCCCTGGTATGAAATGTCTCATCCTGGGAACAGATGCGGCGTAGGCGGAGGAATTGGGAGTAGGGGATGGAGTCTTTACAGGGGGCAGGGTGGGAAGACGTGTAGTCCAGATAGCCATGGGAGTCAGTGGGTTTGTAATGTATGTCGGTCAGGAGTCTGTCCCCTGCGATGGAGATGGTGAGGTTAAGGAATGGTAGGGAAGTGTCGGAAATCGTCCAGGTGTATTGGAGTGCCGGATGGAAGTTGGTGGCGAAGTGGATGAAGTCAGTCAGTTGTGTGTAGGTGCAGGAGGTGGCCCCAAAGCAGTCGTCAATGTAACGGAGGTAGAGGTCGGGGATGGGGCCCTGGTACGTCTCGAACAAGGATTGTTCAACGTACCCGACAAAGAGGCAGGCGTAGCTGGGGCCCATGCGTGTGCCCATAGCTACGCCTTGTGTTTGGAGGAAATGGGAGGAGTCAAATGTAAAGTTGTTGAGGGTGAGGACCAACTCCGCTAAGCGGAGGAGAGTGTCAGCGGCTGGGTATAGGTTGCTCCTCTGGTCGAGGAAGAACCGGAGGGCTCTGAGGCCATCCTGGTGGGGGATGGAGGTGTAGAGTGACCGGACATCCATGGTGAAGATGAGGGGGTGAGGGCCCAGAGAGTGGAATGCGTGGAGGCGGCGGAGAGTGTCTGAGGTGTCTAGAACATAGGTGGGGAGGGATTTGACCAAGGGGGATAGGATGGAGTCAAGGTATGTGGAGATGAGTTCGGTGGGGCACGAACACGCAGAGACAATGGGTCTGCCGGGAGAGCCGGGTTTGTGGATTTTGGGGAGAAGGTAAAAACGGGCCGTGCGGGGCTGGGGAACGATGAGGTTGGAAGCTTGGTCGGGCAGGGCGTGGGAATTGATGAAGTCGGTGATGGCGCTAGAAATGGTGGCCTGGTGCTCGTCAGTGGGGTCATGGTCCAAGGGTAAGTAGCAGGAGGTGTCCGAGAGTTGGCGCGTGGCCTCAGCTTTGTAGAGATCGACGCGCCAGACTACCACGGCACCTCCCTTGTCGGCTGGACCATCCGCCCACCGGGACCACCCTCGCATCGCCCGCGGACCCCGACTCAACCACCACTGGACTCCGACCACCGGGTCCGGTGATCCGCGCCACTCGACTCCGACGCAATAACCTACCTGACCTCCCGGTGGCTCAGCACTTCAACTCCCCCGATCCCATTCCCAATCCGACCTCTCTGTCCTGGGTCTCCTCCATGGCCAGAGTGAGCAACAGCGGAAATTGGAGGAACAGCACCTCATATTCCGTCTGGGGTCCTTGCGTCCTTATGGCATCAACATTGAATTCTCCCAATTTGGCTAGCCTGTGCTGTCTCCTCCCCTTCCTTCACCCTCTAGCTGTCTCCTCCCACCCTCCCATCCGCCCGCCCTCGGGCTCCTCCTCCTCCTCCTCCTCCCCTTTTCCTTCTTTCTTCCCCCCCCACCCCCCATCAGTCTGAAGAAGGGTTTCGGCCTGAAACGTCGCCTATTTCCTTCGCTCCATAGATGCTGCTGCACCCGCTGAGTTTCCCCAGCAATTTTGTGTACCTTCAATATTCCAGCATCTGCAGTTCCCTTTTGAACACGAGCAGTCAGGGGATATGGGGAGAAGGCAGGAACGGGGTACTGATTGTGGATGATTAGCCATGAACACATTGAATGGCGGTGCTGGCTTGAAGGGCCGAATGGCCTACTCCTGCACCTATTGTCTATTGTCTATTGTCTATTGTCTATACTAAGTCAATTAACCTACAAACCTGTACGTCTTTGGAGTGTGGGAGGAAACCGAAGATCTCGGAGAAAACCCACGCAGGTCACGGGTAAACATAGAAACATAGAAATTAGGTGCAGGAGTAGAGGCCATTCGGCCCTTCGAGCCTGCACCATTCGCCATTCAATATGATCATGGCTGATCATCCAACTCAGTATCCTGTACCTGCCTTCTCTCCATACCCCCTGATCCCTTTAGCCACAAGGGCCACATCTAACTCCCTCTTAAATATAGCCAACGAACTGGCCTCGACTACCCTCTGTGGCAGGGAGTTCCAGAGATTCACCACTCTCTGTGTGAAAAAAGTTCTTCTCATCTCGGTTTTAAAGGATTTCCCCCTTATCCTTAAGCTGTGACCCCTTGTCCTGGACTTCCCCAACATCGGGAGCAATCTTCCTGCATCTAGCCTGTCCAACCCCTTAAGAATTTTGTAAGTTTCTATAAGATCCCCTCTCAATCTCCTAAATTCTAGAGAGTATAAACCAAGTCTATCCAGTCTTTCTTCATAAGACAGTCCTGACATCCCAGGAATCAGTCTGGTGAACCTTCTCTGCACTCCCTCTATGGCAAGAATGTACGTAGAACGTACAAACTCCAAACGGACAGCACCCGTGGTCAGGATCGACCCCGGGTCTCTGGCGCTGTAAGACAGCAACTCTACCGTTGCACCAGCGTGCCACCCAGTCCCTCGCTGTCAAGACATAGGGAGTCGACCGCCAGATATTCTCGGCAATGTGCACTGATTTAAAATCGATGGAGTTACCTTGTAACATAATTTTTACTTTGATGTTTTAAAATATTATTAACCCTGGAGCTTTGGAGGACATGTTGACATTGCTTCCACAATGAAATTGAGCAATTTGTCAATGGGGCTGATCCGATCCGATGGCATGGGCCATAATAAAATTAGCCCTTAATTAGCGTGCAAAATTGCTGGTGATGTATTACGAAAAGGACTCTTCTCATAATAATTGGCTTATAACCATATAACCATATAACAATTACAGCACGGAAACAGGCCATCTCGGCCCTACAAGTCCGTGCCGAACAATTTTTTTCCCTTAGTCCCACCTGCCTGCACTCATACCATAACCCTCCATTCCCTTCTCATCCATATGCCTATCCAATTTATTCTTAAATGATACCAACGAACCTGTCTCCACCACCTTCACTGGAAGCTCATTCCACACCGCTACCACTCTCTGAGTAAAGAAGTTCCCCCTCATGTTACCCCTAAACTTCTGTCCCTTAATTCTGAAGTCATGTCCTCTTGTTTGAATCTTCCCTATTCTCAAAGGGAAAAGCTTGATCACATCAACTCTGTCTATCCCTCTCATCATTTTAAAGACCTCTATCAAGTCCCCCCTTAACCTTCTGCGCTCCAGAGAATAAAGACCTAACTTGTTCAACCTATCTCTGTAACTTAGTTGTTGAAACCCAGGCAACATTCTAGTAAATCTCCTCTGTACTCTCTCTATTTTGTTGACATCCTTCCTATAATTGGGCGACCAAAATTGGGCGACCAAAATTGATCAAGTTATAAGTCTGCATTTAAGCCAAGTCTTATGAGAGGTTGATTTACTTCCATGTAGAAACGAGGAACATACAACAAAAAGCTTTTCACTGTACTTTGGTAGACATAAAGGGCTGGTATAGGTCAGCAGGTCAGGCAACATCCCTAGAGAACGTGGATGGGCGATGTTTTTCGGATCGGGGCCATTCTTCAGACTCAACATGGACAAGTGATGTTTTGGGCTGCACGGTGGCGCAGCGGTAGAATTGTTGCCTTACAGCGCCAGAGACCCAGGTTCGATCCTCACCACGGGTGCTGACTGCAAGAGTTTGTACGTTCTCCCCGTGACCACGAGGTTTTCTCTGAGTGCTCTGGTTTCCTCCCACACTCCAAAGACGTACAGGTTTGTAGGTTAATTGGCTTTGGTAGAATTGTAATTTGTCCCCAACATGTAGGATAGTGCTAGTATACAGGGTGATCGCTGGTCGGTGCAGACCCGGTGGGCCGAAGGGCCTGTTTCCGCACTGTATCTCTAAAGTCTAAAGTTTTTTGTTTTTTTTAAAATTATTTTTATTAGAAGTACGGTAAATTACAATAACACACAACACATATATCTTAATACATTTTTTGTACCGCTTCATTTTTTTTGAGCTTTAAGAAAAAGATAGAAGTAAGGAAAGTAAAGAAAGTGCGCAAGAGTCGTGAAGTGCAAGAGAGTGTTGGGAAAAGAAAGCCCCTTAGAAAAGAAGTTAGAGAAGGAAGTAAAGTAAGAAAGTAGACCCTAGAAAAGAAAGAAAAAGAAAGTAAGGACAATCGCTCTATTATAACATTAAACTCCGCAGAAAGACTACCAACCAAGTCTGTTTTTGTTGTTTTACCTCCCATTGCCAGGTCCTGATACCATTTATTTATTTATTTATTTTTAAAATTACTATTGCACCTCATGCTTGTAATAGGTCCATAAACGTAGACCACGTCTTTTGGAATTGGTCTGCTTTACCTGCTAAGAGGAATCTCATCTCTTCCAGATGTAATGTTTCAAACATATTTGATGTCCACATTTTTATTGTTGGTGTGGGCGCATTTTTCCAGAATTTAAGTATGAGCTTTTTTTCCCATTATTAGCCCGTAATTGAGTAAATTCTTCTGATACACGTTTAATTCAGGGATACCTTCCGATATTCCAAAAATGATCCATTCTGGTTTTGGTACCAGTTTTATTTTAATTAATTTTGAAAAAATATCAAATATTCCATGCCAGAATTTTTGGATTTTTGTACAAAAAACAAAAGAATGCGCTATGGTAGCTTCTTGAAACAGACATTTATCACAGATTGGTGAAACATTAGGAAAGATTTTATTTAATTTAGTTTTTGAATAATATAGTCTATGTAATGTTTTGAATTGGAATTCAAAGTCTAAAGTGTATGTTCTCCTGGGATGCTGCCTGACCCATTGAAATCTGGAATATCCAAGTTCAGGAACAAGCTTCTTCCCCACAGCCATCAGGCTATTAAACACAACATCAAACAAGCTCTGAACAATAACAGTCTATTATTACTATTGCACAGTTGTACAGGGTCTTGGTGAGACCACACCTGGAGTATTGCGTACAGTTTTGGTCTCCAAATCTGAGGAAGGACATTCTTGCCATAGAGGGAGTACAGAGAAGGTTCACCAGACTGATTCCTGGGATGTCAGGACTGTCTTATGAAGAAAGACTGGATAGACTTGGTTTATACTCTCTAGAATTTAGGAGATTGAGAGGGGATCTTATAGAAACTTACAAAATTCTTAAGGGGTTGGACAGGCTAGATGCAGGAAGATTGCTCCCGATGTTGGGGAAGTCCAGGACAAGGGGTCACAGCTTAAGGATAAGGGGGAAGTCCTTTAAAACCGAAATGAGAAGAACTTTTTTCACACAGAGAGTGGTGAATCTCTGGAACTCCCTGCCACAGAGGGTAGTCGAGGCCAGTTCATTGGCTATATTTAAGAGGGAGTTAGATGTGGCCCTTGTGGCTAAGGGGATCAGAGGGTATGGAGAGAAGGCAGGTACGGGATACTGAGTTGGATGATCAGCCATGATCATATTGAATGGCGGTGCAGGCTCGAAGGGCCGAATGGCCTCTACTCCTGCACCTAATTTCTATGTTTCTATGTTTATCTGTTTATTTATTGTGTATAGATTAGATTAGATTAGATTAAACTTTATTAATCCCCTTATTCAGGGGAAATTCAGATGTCCTTGCAGCACACTAATAAAAATATAACATAGTATTCAAAAAGAAGTTCAACACAAAAACATCCCCCCACAGTGATTCCCACTGTGGGGGAAGGCACAAAGTCCAGTCCCCATCCTCTTGTCCGCCCAAAGTCGAGCCTATTGAGGCCTCCACAGTCGCCGCCACGGCGCCCGATGTTCCCGCCGGGTGATGGTACTCCGGCGTCGGGAGAACCCCAGCGGCCTGGGGTGCCAGGAACGGCCGCCTTCCCACCGGAGACCGCGGCTTCCAAGCCAACAGACCGCGCCGGACGGAGCTCCACACACTGGCGATCTCAGCGAGAGATCCCAGGCTCCGAGATGTAACGTTCAGCGTCGCAGCTGGCCGCTCCACAGAAGAGTATATATATGGTCTGTAAAGACTCCATCCCCTACTCCCAATTCCTCCGCCTACGCCGCATCTGTTCCCAGGATGAGACAATCCATCCCAGGGCATCGGAAATGTCCTCGTTCTTCAGGGAACGGGGATTCCCCTCCGCCACCATAGATGAAGCTCACACCAGGGTCTCATCCATACCCCGTAACACTGCTCTCTCTCCCCATCCCCGCACTCGCAACAAGGGCAGAGTCCCTCTGGTCCTCACCTTTCACCCCACCAGCCGGCAAATACAACACATAATCCTCCGCCATTTCCGCCACCTCCAATGTGACCCCACCACTCGCCACATCTTCCCATCTCCCCCCATGCCTGCCTTCCGCAAAGACCGCTCCCACCGCAACTCCCTCGTCAATTCTTCCCTTCCCTCCCGCACCACCCCCTCCCCGGGCACTTTCCGTTGCAACCGCAAGAAATGCAACACCTGTCCCTTCACCTCCCCTCTCGACTCCATTCAAGGTCCCAAGCAGTCGTTCCAGGTGCGACAAAGGTTCACCTGTATCTCCTCCAACCTCATCTACTGCATCCGCTGCTCTAGATGTCAGCTGATCTACATCGGGGAGACCAAGCGTAGGTTGGGCGATCGTTTCGTCGAACACCTCCGCTCAGTCCGCAATAACCTACCTGACCTCCCGGTGGCTCAGCACTTCAACTCCCCCTCCCATTCCCAATCCGACCTCTCTGTCCTGGGTCTCCTCCATTGCCAGAGTGAGCAACACCGGAAATTGGAGGAACAGCACCTCATATTCCATCTGGGGACCTTGCGTCCGAATGGCATTAACATTGAATTCTCCCAATTTGGCTAGCCCTTGCTGTCTCCTCCCCTTCCTTAACCCTCTAGCTGTCTCCTCCCACCCTCCCATCCGCCCGCCCTCGGGCTCCTCCTCCTCCTCCTCCCCTTTTCCTTCTTTCTTTCCCCCCCCCCCCCCCATCAGTCTGAAGAAGGGTTTCGGCCCGAAACGTCGCCTATTTCCTTCGCTCCATAGATGCTGCTGCACCCGCTGAGTTTCCCCAGCAATTTTGTGTACCCTATTATATATGGTCTATGGTATATAGACCCACTGAACTTTTATCTCATGTTCTGTATTATGTTTACATATTCTGTTGTGCTGCAGCAAGCAAGAATTTCATTGTCCTATCTAGGACACATGGCAATAACACTCTCTTGACTACAACACAATACAATACAATACAATATACAATACGGTTTATTTGTCACATTGCACATAAGTGCCTACAGTCTTTGGACACGGTCTACCACGGAGCACTGAGATTTGTTACTAATTTTAAAACCCTCACACACCACTGGTCTTTGTATGCTCAAGTTGGATGGTTTGCCCTGTCCACCCGCAGACTCCATCACTGGCATATCCTTATTTATGACTATCCTCGGTGTTCTTCCTTCATACCTGCAGAAGTATGTAATTGGAAAAAGCACAGGAACTTATCAGCTCCGCTCTGAGGACTTGTTCTTACTAACTGTACCTAAAGTCCGTACTGAACTGGGGAAAAGGGCATTTAGTTATGCTGCTCCCTTCGCATAGAACCAGCTGCAGAATGAACTGAAACTTAAGGAGCTGGTTTCTATAAACAGATTAAAATCCCTTCTTAATGATGTTGAAGCGGGCTCTTCTGTCTGTACATGCTTTGTTTGATGATGTTCTGACTGTGACTCTATTTATATGTTCTCTGTTGTTTTTAAATTATTGTCTGTAACTGTGGAACTGCGCTGCTGCCTGTCTTGGCCAGGACTCTCTTGTAAAAGAGATTTTTAATCTCAATGAGACGTCTCCTAGTTAAATAAAGGTTAAATAAAAATAATAAAAAAGTTAAATGAATATGTCAGCAGCGGTACAATTATAAAGTACACACACAAAAACACAATCAAAATGTAACATAAACATCCACCACAGCATTCATCACTGTGGTGGAAGGCACACAATTTGGCTAGTCCTCCTCCATTTCCCCCCCGTGGTCGGGACCTCAACCCTCCGCAGCCGTTGCTGCCGGGCGTCCAGATGGTAAAAGGACAAGGTACAAGTCCAGGTAAGTCCAGAGTCGGCTCTATCCCCACCGGAGACCGCGGCTTTAAGTTGGTGTAGGCCGCAGGCCGGCCGGCGGTCGAAGATTTAAAGTCCCCGCCACGCCGCAGCCAGAAGCACCGCAGACCGCAGGGCCGGCGGTCGAAGCTCCCCTCCAGGGGCGATGGAAAGTCCATGCCGCGCCCGCGGTTGAAGTTGGCCGCGGGCCGGCATTCATAGAAACATAGAAACATAGACAATAGGTGCAGGAGTAGAGGCCATTCGGCCCTTCGAGCCTGCACCATTCGCCATTCAATATGATCATGGCTGATCATCCAACTCAGTATCCTGTACCTGCCTTCTCTCCATACCCCCTGATCCCTTTAGCCACAAGGGCCACATCTAACTCCCTCTTAAATATAGCCAATGAACTGTGGCCTCAACTACCTTCTGTGGCAGAGAATTCCACAGATTCACCACTCTCTGTGTGAAAAAAGTTCTTCTCATCTCGGTTTTAAAGGATTTCCCCCCTTATCCTTAAACTGTGACCCCTTGTCCTGGACTTCCCCAACATCGGGAGCAATCTTCCTGCATCTAGCCTGTCCAACCCCTTAAGAATTTTGTAAGTTTCTATAAGATCCCCTCTCAATCTCCTAAATTCTAGAGAGTATAAACCAAGTCTATCCAGTCTTTCTTCATAAGACAGTCCTGACATCCCAGGAATCAGTCTGGTGAACCTTCTCTGCACTCCCTCTATGGCAAGAATGTACGTAGAACGTACAAACTCCAAACGGACAGCACCCGTGGTCAGGATCGACCCCGGGTCTCTGGCGCTGTAAGACAGCAACTCTATCATTGCACCAGCGTGCCACCCAGTTCCTCGCTGTCAAGACATAGGGAGTCGACCGCCAGATATTCTCGGCAATGTGCACTGATTTAAAATTGATGGAGTTACCTTGTAACATAATTTTTACTTTGATGTTTTAAAATATTATTAACCCTGGAGCTTTGGAGGACATGTTGACATTGCTTCCACAATGAAATTGAGCAATTTGTCAATGGGGCTGATCCGATCCGATGGCATGGGCCATAATAAAATTAGCCCTTAATTAGCGTGCAGAATTGCTGGTGATGTATTACGAAAAGGACTCTTCTCATAATAATTGGCTTATAACCATATAACCATATAACAATTACAGCACGGAAACAGGCCATCTCGGCCCTACAAGTCCGTGCCGAACAATTTATTTCCCTTAGTCCCACCTGCCTGCACTCATACCATAACCCTCCATTCCCTTCTCATCCATATGCCTATCCAATTTATTCTTAAATGATACCAACGAACCTGCCGCCACCACTTCCACTGGAAGCTCATTCCACACCGCTACCACTCTCTGAGTAAAGAAGTTCCCCCTCATGTTACCCCTAAACTTCTGTCCCTTAATTCTGAAGTCATGTCCTCTTGTTTGAATCTTCCCTATTCTCAAAGGGAAAAGCTTGATCACATCAACTCTGTCTATCCCTCTCATCGTTTTAAAGACCTCTATCAAGTCCCCCCTTAACCTTCTGCGCTCCAGAGAATAAAGACCTAACTTATTCAACCTATCTCTGTAACTTAGTTGTTGAAACCCAGGCAACATTCTAGTAAATCTCCTCTGTACTCTCTCTATTTTGTTGACATCCTTCCTATAATTGGGCGACCAAAATTGTACACCATACTCCAGATTTGGTCTCACCAATGCCTTGTACAATTTTAACATTACATCCCAGCTTCTATATTCAATGCTCTGATTTATAAAGGCTAGCACACCAAAAGCTTTCTTTACCACCCTATCTATATGAGATTCCACCTTCAAGGAACTATGCACGGTTATTCCCAGATCCCTCTGTTCAACTGTATTCTTCAATTCCCTACCATTTATCATGTACGTCCTATTTTGATTTGTCCTGCCAAGGTGTAACACCTCACATTTATCAGCATTAAACTCCATCTGCCATCTTTCAGCCCATTTTTCCAAATGGCCTTAATCTTAACTAAAGATTGACACTATGAGCAATGCTTGTGATTACTTAGTTATATTTAATAGATAATCAAAGCAGGAATAAGGTGACAGCCTCCAAGAGTTAGTTTAGTTTAGAGATACAGCGTGGAAACAGGCCCTTCGGCCCACCGGGCCCACACCAACCAGCGATCCCTGCACAGTAACACCACCCTACACACATTAGGGGCAATTTTACATTGATATTGATACCAAGCCAATGAACCTACAAACCTGTACGTCTTTGGAATGTGGGAGGAAACCGAAGATCGAGATTATACAGGCTACATTTTGTATTGGCTCTTCTAACCTGACACATATGTTTGTTAATTGAGCTTAGTTAATGAATAACATAACCATATAACCATATAACAATTACAGCACGGAAACAGGCCATCTCGGCCCTTCTAGTCCGTGCCGAACAATTTTTTTCCCTTAGTCCCACCTGCCTGCACTCATACCATAACCCTCCATTCCCTTCTCATCCATATGCCTATCCAATTTATTCTTAAATGATACCAACGAACCTGCCGCCACCACTTCCACTGGAAGCTCATTCCACACCGCTACCACTCTCTGAGTAAAGAAGTTCCCCCTCATGTTACCCCTAAACTTCTGTCCCTTAATTCTGAAGTCATGTCCTCTTGTTTGAATCTTCCCTATTCTCAAAGGGAAAAGCTTGATCACATCAACTCTGTCTATCCCTCTCATCATTTTAAAGACCTCTATCAAGTCCCCCCTTAACCTTCTGCGCTCCAGAGAATAAAGACCTAACTAACATAAGTGAATGAATCAGTAAAACAATTATTTGCTTAGACCTAGATTGATTTATTATATTACAATTTAAAGGGTTCTCAACGTCGGGCATATTGACCAAAGAATTGTTGATAAATGCAGCTTAATTTTTAATTGATATTATTTTTTAATTAATAAAAAAAAGCTTAGGCCATGACAGAGATTACTTGATGGGCAGAGATAAATATTCAAGGAAGTGTTCAAGGCTCCTGAAGAATGTAAACACCTCTATTACTGTTAGATGGAATAGAGAGTGTGGAACTAATGTGGCCATCCGGGGTTCTTTACTTAAGGGCCTGTCCCACTTGGGCGTTATTTGCGTGTCACGCAGATGGAGCGCGAAGATTTTGTACATCCCAAAATCCTAGGGCGCAGCGAGCGACCACGCGTCACTGCCTACGTCACCACGCACCAAGCGCGCATCACGTGCGCGCCATGACGCGAGTGTCGTGCATCGTGACGCGTAAATGATGTTGCGTAAATGACGCGCAAATGACGCCCAAGTGGGACAGGCCCTTTACCGAATAGTGAAAGGCCTGGATAGAGTGGACGTGGAGAGGATGTTTCCATCAGTGGGAGAGTCTAGGACCAGAGGACACAAACCTCATAATAAAAGGACAGACCTTTAGAAAGGCAATGAGGAGGAATTTATTCAATCAGAAGGTGGTTTTAGTTTTTAGTTTTAGAGATACAGCACGGAAACAGGCCCTTCGGCCCACCGAGACCGTACCGACCAGCGATTCCCGCACTTTAACGCTATCCAGTATAATGTGGATAAATGTGAGGTTATCCATTTTGGTGGCAAAAACAGGAAAGCAGACTATTATCTAAATGGTGGCCGACTAGGAAAAGGGGAGATGCAGCGAGACCTGGGTGTCATGGTACACCAGTCATTGAAAGTAGGCATGCAGGTGCAGCAGGCAGTGAAGAAAGCCAATGGTATGTTAGCTTTCATAGCAAAAGGATTTGAGTTTAGGAGCAGGGAGGTTCTACTGCAGTTGTACAGGGTCTTGGTGAGACCACACCTGGAGTATTGCGTACAGTTTTGGTCTCCAAATCTGAGGAAGGACATTATTGCCATAGAGGGAGTGCAGAGAAGGTTCACCAGACTGATTCCTGGGATGTCAGGACTGTCTTATGAAGAAAGACTGGATAGACTTGGTTTATACTCTCTAGAATTTAGGAGATTGAGAGGGGATCTTATAGAAACGTACAAGATTCTTAAGGGGTTGGACAGGCTAGATGCAGGAAGATTGCTCCCGATGTTGGGGAAGTCCAGGACAAGGGGTCACAGCTTAAGGATAAGGGGGAAATCCTTTAAAACCGAGATGAGAAGAACTTTTTTCCACACAGAGAGTGGTGAATCTCTGGAACTCTCTGCCACAGAAGGTAGTTGAGGCCACAGTTCATTGGCTATATTTAGGAGGGAGTTAGATGTGGCCCTTGTGGCTAAAGGGATCAGGGGGTATGGAGAGAAGGCAGGTACAGGATACTGAGTTGGATGATCAGCCATGATCATATTGAATGGCGAATGGTGCAGGCTCGAAGGGCCGAATGGCCTCTACTCCTGCACCTAATTTCTATGTTTCTATGTTTCTAATTTACACTGACACCAAGCCAATTAACCTACAAACCTGTACGTCTTTGGAGTGTAGGTGGAAACCGAAGACCTCGGAGAAAACCCACGCAGGTCACGGGGAGAACGTACAAACTCCGTACAGACAGCACCCGTAGTTGGGATCGAACCCAGGTCTCTGGTGCTGCAAGCGCTGTAAGGCAGCAACTCTACCGCAGCGCCACCCTTGCCAGAATTCATTAATTCCTAGTGGAAGCTTGTTAACCTTGACAGCAAGGAACTACCTGAGAAGAAGATCATAGCCAGCTTACAGAAACGTCAAGAGAGCAGAGGCCCAGTGCTGTTAAGCGCTCATCATATGCAGCTAACCCACTCATTCCAGGAATCATTCTTGTAAACCTCCTCTGGACCCTCTCCTTAACAGTCAAGTCGTACAGAACCAAAGTTTGTCTTTCACTTAATTGTTGAGAGTCTTAGTTCCACAGAGCATCTTTCACTGAAGCGACGGTCTTCCAGCTGAATGGACTGTGTGTGAGAGCATGTAGCAATGTTTTCATCCGTGAACCAGAGGCCTTAATGAAAGAAGATAGATAAAAATGCTGGAGAAACGAAACGTTGCCTATTTCCTTCGCCAGTCTGAAGAAGGCAAGGCAAGGCAAGGCAACTTTATTTATATAGCACATTTCATACACGAGGCAGACTCAAAGTGCTTCACATAAAAACATGTCATACAATAAATGAAATAATAAAATGAAATAAAATAGAAGAACTAAAAGAAAAGAAAAGCAAAATTAAAAATGCATTACAAAAAGTGCAAAAGTTAAAAGTGCAATGTAGTTAAGATTTAGCTGAAAGCTAAAGTAAACATAAAAGTTTTCAGTCTTGTTTTAAAAGTGGTCAAAGTTGAGGCAAGTCTTAAATCTTCAGGAAGTTTATTCCAGCTATTTGTTGCATAGTAACTAAATCCTGGTTTCGACCCAAATCGTTGCCTATTTCCTTCGCTCCATAGATGCTACCTCTCCCGCTGAGTTTCTCCAGCATTTTTATCTACCTTCGATTTTCCAGCATCTGCAGTTCCTTCTTAAGCCTTAATGAAAGAAACATGCAGTGGGAGCAACACTTCACGTATGGTGAAGGTGAGGAAGAATTTCCTCTCTCAGTGGGTTATAAATCTTTTATATTTTACATCCAGAGAGCGGTGTGTGCATTGAATATATTTGAGGCTGGGATAGGTAAATCGTTTAGACATCATGTTTCATTTGGGCAGCTCACAACCCAGCGGTATGAATATTGACTTCTCTAACTTCAAGTCACCCTTGCTTTCCCTCTCTCTCTGTCCCTCCCTCATCCGAGTTTTCCGATTAGTTTCACTGTCCTCCTGATTCATGTCATCGTTTGCATGCCTCGTTGTCACCTTCCCCTCAGCCAGCAATGAACCATCGTACATCTGCTGGATCACCGCCTGCTTAGATCTGTCGTTTTCGCACCTTGCGTGCGCTTCGTACCCTTCCTATAACTCCAGCCCCCCTCTCTCCCCTGACTCCCCTGACCCTCAGGCTGAGGAAGGGTCTCGACCCGAAACTGAGTTATTCCAGCGCTTTTGTGTCTGAATTGTTTAGGCTGCAGGGGACGCAAGGGGACGTAGGGATAGAGCAGGAACATAGAAACATAGAAATTAGGTGCAGGAGTAGGCCATTCGGCCCTTCGAGCCTGCACCATTCGCCATTCAATATGATCATGGCTGATCATCCAACTCAGTATCCTGTACCTGCCTTCTCTCCATACCTCCTGATCCCTTTAGCCACAAGGGCCACATCTAACTCCCTCTTAAATATAGCCAATGAACTGGCCTCGACTACCCTCTGTGGCAGGGAGTTCCAGAGATTCACCACTCTCTGTGTGAAAAAAGTTCTTCTCATCTCGGTTTTAAAGGATTTCCCCCTTATCCTTAAGCTGTGACCCCTTGTCCTGGACTTCCCCAACATCGGGAGCAATCTTCCTGCATCTAGCCTGTCCAACCCCCTTAAGAATTTTGTAAGTTTCTATAAGATCCCCTCTCAATCTCCTAAATTCTAGAGAGTATAAACCAAGTCTATCCAGTCTTTCTTCATATGAAAGTCCTGACATCCCAGGAATCAGTCTGGTGAACCTTCTCTGTACTCCCTCTAGGGCAATAATGTCCTTCCTCAGATTTGGAGACCAAAACTGTACGCAATACTCCAGGTGTGGTCTCACCAAGACCCTGTACAACTGCAGTAGAACCTCCCTGCTCCTAGACTCAAATCCTTTTGCTATGAAGGGGACGTATGGATAGAGCAGGAGCGTGGATGCAACGCTAACCATTAGCTCAGCTATGATCTTACTGAATGACCCCTTCTCAACATGACAGCTTTGCTGCTCCCATCCCTGTCACTCCTGTCAACGTGTTGGATTTGTTTCTGCCAGACAGCCCAGCCAGGAACAGCCTGAGGCACCATGTCCACTTACTGGAACCCGATCATTAAGCTGCTCTCTTGTGCAGTCTGCTCTTTAAAGCAACCACGCATCAGACGCGCTGGTAACACGGGCAACCCAACTCGGGGAAGCATCATCAGACACAATAGCAAAGATAACAGGTAGAACAGAACCGCGAAACACGCATGCAGTGCTGGAGTGAGGAAGGAACGGCAGAAGCTGGTTCACACTGCGGTTAGACACAAAATGCTGGAGTCACTCAGCGGGTCAGGAAACATCTCTGGAGAAAAGGAATAGGTGAAGTTTGGGGTCAAGACCATTTTGTGCTTCTTGGTGATCGGTGCCGGCTCTGATTTGTCCTGTATCTTGTCATGCCTCTAGTCTCCCTCTCCCCTGACCCTCAGTCTGAAGATGGGTCTCGACCTGAAACGTCACCTATTCCTTTTCTCCAGAGATGCTGCCCGACCCACTGAGTTACTCCAGTGTTCAAGTGTTCAAGTGAGTTTATTGTCATGTGTCCCTGTATAGGACAATGAAATTCTTGCTTTGCTTCAGCACACAGATCATAGTCGGCATTTACTACAAAACAGATAAATGTGTCCATATACCATGATATAAATATATACACACATGAATAAATAAACTGGTAAAGTGCAAATAACAGAAAGTGGTTGCTAATAATCAGAGTTTTGTCCGAGCCAGGTTTAATAGCCTGATGGCTGAGGGGAAGTAGCTATTCCTGAACCTGGTTGTTGCAGTCTTCAGGCTCCTGTACCTTCTACCTGAAGGTAGCAGGGAGATGAGTGTGTGGCCAGGATGGTGTGGGTCTTTGATGATGCTGCCAGCCTTTTTGAGGCAGCGACTGCGATAAATCCCCTCGATGGAAGGAAGGTCAGAGCCGATGATGGACTGGGCAGTGTTTACTAAAGTGTTTACTCCGGTGCTGTAGATAGATACAGAATGCTGGAGTAACTCAGTGGGTTATTATTATTTCTCTCTCTTTTGCACTAACTTGATGTGTGTATGTACTTATGCACTCCATGCCACTGGACTCTGACCCAGATCCGTCAAGGGACGACAGATGGCACAATGGGCTAAGTGTTCGGCTGGCAACCGGAAGGTGGCCGGTTCGAATCCCGCTTGGAGTGCATACTGTCGTTGTGTCTTTGGGCAAGACACTTCACCCACCTTTGCCTGTGTGTGTCCTTGGGCAAGACACTTCACCCACCTTTGCCTGTGTGTGTGGATGTAATTATGTGAAGCACTTTGGGGTCAATGCAAGTTGACTAAAAATGTGCTATATAAATAAAGACATTAAGGGTGTCTGTCTGTCCACCAGTCTCCCCACCTTAAGGGCCTGTCCCACTATACGAGTTTACCCAAGAGCTCTCCCGAGTTTAAAAAAAAAAGCAAACTCGTGGTAAGTACACAGAATGTACGTAGCGGGTACGTTGGAGCTCGGGGCATCACTTTGCGGCTCATAACATAGAAACATAGAAACATAGAAATTAGGTGCAGGAGTAGAGGCCATTCGGCCCTTCGAGCCTGCACCGCCATTCAATATGATCATGGCTGATCATCCAACTCAGTATCCCGTACCTGCCTTCTCTCCATACCCTCTGATCCCTTTAGCCACAAGGGCCACATCTAACTCCCTCTTAAATATAGCCAATGAACTGGCCTCGACTACCCTCTGTGGCAGGGAGTTCCAGAGATTCACCACTCTCTGTGTGAAAAAAGTTCTTCTCATCTCGGTTTTAAAGGATTTCCCCCTTATCCTTAAACTGTGACCCCTTGTCCTGGACTTCCCCAACATCGGGAGCAATCTTCCTGCATCTAGCCTGTCCAACCCCTTAAGAATTCTGTAAGTTTCTATAAGATCCCCTCTCAACCTCCTAAATTCTAGAGAGTATAAACCAAGTCTATCCAGTCTTTCTTCATAAGACAGTCCTGACATCCCAGGAATCAGTCTGGTGAACCTTCTCTGCACTCCCTCTATGGCAATAATGTCCTTTCACACAGAGAGTGGTGAATCTCTGGAACTCCCTGCCACAGAGGGTAGTCGAGGCCAGTTCATTGGCTATATTTAAGAGGGAGTTAGATGTGGCCCTTGTGGCTAAGGGGATCAGAGGGTATGGAGAGAAGGCAGGATACTGAGTTGGATGATCAGCCATGATCATATTGAATGGCGGTGCAGGCTCGAAGGGCCGAATGGCCTACTCCTGCACCTGTTGTCTATGTTTCTATGTTTCTATGACACCCATGGTCAGCCTAAGGGGGCCTAAGACCTATGAACCTGAAACATTTGGCAAGGTTTCATTTGCTGGAACATTTTGTTTCTGACTGTACTAAGTTTGTGCCTTAACATGCCTGTTCCTGAACTAGCTTCCCAGTTATAGATGATAGATTTGTGCCTGGAAGGTCATGTTTAACTAATCTTCTTGAATTTTTTGAAGATGTTACTCGGGAAATTGATGAGGGTAAAGCAGTGGATGTTGTGTATATGGACTTCAGTAAGGCCTTTGACAAGGTTCCTCATGGAAGGTTGGTTAAGAGGTTCAATGGTTGGGTATTAATGGTGGAGTAGCAAGATGGATTCAACAGTGGCTGAATGGGAGATGCCAGAGAGTAATGGTGGATGGTTGTTTGTCAGGTTGGAGGCCAGTGACTAGTGGGGTGCCACAGGGATCTGTGTTGGGTCCACTGTTGTTTGTCATGTACATCAATGATCTGGACGATGGTGTGGTAAATTGGATTAGTAAGTATGCAGATGATACTAAGATAGGTGGGGTTGCGGGTAATGAAGTAGAGTTTCAAAGTCTACAGAGAGATTTATGCCAGTTGGAAGAGTGGGCTGAAAGATGGCAGATGGAGTTTAATGCTGATAAGTGTGAGGTGCTACATCTTGGCAGGACAAATCAAAATAGGACGTACATGGTAAATGGTAGGGAATTGAAGAATGTAGGTGAACAGAGGGATCTGGGAATAACTGTGCACAGTTCCCTGAAAGTGGAATCTCATGTAGATAGGGTGGTAAAGAAAGCTTTTGGTGTGCTGGCCTTTATAAATCAGAGCATTGAGTATAGAAGTTGGGATGTAATGTTCAAATTGTACAAGGCATTGGTGGGGCCAATTCTGGGAGTATGGGGTACAATTTTGGTCGCCTAATTATAGGAAGGATGTCAACAAAATAGAGAGAGTACAGAGGAGATTTACTAGAATGTTGCCTGGGTTTCAGCAACTAAGTTACAGAGAAAGGTTGAACAAGTTAGGGCTTTATTCTTTGGAGCGCAGAAGGTTAAGGGGGGAATTGATAGAGGTTTTTAAAATGATGAGAGGGATAGACAGAGTTGACGTGGATAAGCTTTTTCCACTGAGAGTAGGGAAGATTCAAACAAGGGGACATGACTTGAGAATTAAGGGACAGAAGTTTAGGGGTAACATGAGGGGGAACTTCTTTACTCAGAGAGTGGTAGCTGTGTGGAATGAGCTTCCAGTGAAGGTGGTGGAGGCAGGTTCGTTTTTATCATTTAAAAATAAATTGGATAGTTATATGGATGGGAAAGGAATGGAGGGTTATGGTCTGAGCGCAGGTAGATGGGACTAGGGGAGATTATGTGTTCGGCACGGACTAGAAGGGTCGAGATGGCCTGTGTCCGTGCTGTAATTGTTATATGGTTATATGGTTATAGCACCTTTGACAATACAGCTGATCAAAGGTGCTCCAACCTGTTGGGACAGGGTTCTCCCAGGAACAATGCATTGCAACACTCTCCTGCTCTTGAAAATTTCAGTACTTTATACATTTGAATAAAATCATATAACTTATCGAATAGTGAAATGCCAAGGAGAGGACGAAATGTGTAGGAAGGAACTGCAGGTACTGGTTTCAACCGATGATAGACACGAAAAGCTGGAGTAACTCAGCGGGACAGGCAACATCTCTGGAGACAAGGAATGGGTGACGTTTTGGGTCGAGACCTTACTTCAGACTGAAGAAGGGTCTCGACCCGAAAAGTCACCCGTTCCTTCTCTCCAGAGTTGCTGCCTGTCCCGCTGAGTTACTCCAGCCCTTTGAGTCTATCTTTGTACATGTGGAGAGGATGTATCCACTAGCGGGAGAGTCTAGGATTCGAGGGCCGTAGCTTCAGAATAATAGGAAGTACCTTTAGAAAGAAGATGAGGAGGAATTTCTTTTGTCAGAGGATGGTGAATCAGAACTTACAACAACCGGGATTTAGAAAAAGCCTCAAAGAGGCAACTGTACAATGTCTCAGTGTACCACTGCTATACTTAGCAATGTTACAACATTTTGAGATTTTAAAAATCAAGTCTGCAATTTATCCCATCAGATAAAGCATAAAAATAAGTTTAATTTGACACCTAATTCACTTTCATATCTCAAGTATTTAAAAAGTTATGGCCATTTTCATACTGGGAAATGATCATCTTGTTCCCTATTGATTTTCTATGGACATAACAAAAAAGCTGTGATCGTGGACAGTCAAAAGCCCATAACTTTCTTAAAAATTAAGAGAACTGAATGAAATTTTCAGTTATCATAGATTGAAGCATTCTGAAACAAATATAAAATAATCTTACTTGGATGACCTGAAATTAAAGCATATAATTAGTTAGTTACCCAAATGTAGCTAATTTCAAACTTCAATTACTAGATCTAAACATCTATCCATTTCTTAATAAATGATTAACATTTTTAAATAGCCTAAGTGTCCAAATAATATTCATAAATAATTCACAATAAAACATGATTTTTAAATCTCATTTACATTAATTTATAGGCCAAATGGAAGGAATTTAGTGTCTAATTGCTGTAAATTAAAGTCCATTTAAATCAGCTTTCTAGTGGGTCCCTGTGAACGCGCTGGTTTAGAACGTTCACATTGCGGTAGATTTGTGCCCCAAATGCCCAGAAAAATACTGCGGGATATAATGGGCCCAAAATGAGCTGCTCGCAATATTAAACTTTGTATAAAGGGATCTTAAGAAGCCCTTTTTAATGTAAAAATAAGCTACATACCTTCAGTTATTTGCTTTATGAGACCCTGACAGCTGCCGGTGGTCGCGGGTTTAGAGATTGATTTTTAAACTACTATAACTATTATACGAGGCCTTTAAAACTAATAATAGCTTTTGCGACGGGGTCTTCCAACGATTTCCCGTTAATAATTAACTAGGCTGAACATCTTCGATTTGAACAGTCTAGAGAAAATCGCGTTTTAAACCCGCCCCCTCTAAACGGCGCCAAAATCGCGCACACCCGCAGCGACAGATTTTCAGCGACGCTTCAGGTACGTTTTGCAACATACCTACTATACGCTTGTACTGTATCTGAGATGCTTATCTATGACGTATCTTAAGAGCTCCTCAAGGCTAAGTGCTTATGTATAGTGATACGAATTGAACTGTATACACAAATTAATTTCACTGTACTTGGTACATCTGACAAATAAACTTCCATAAAGTAAAGGAATTCACTGCCACAGAGGCTGTGGGGACTGTGTCAATGGATATTTTGAAAGCAGAGATCGACAGATTCTTGATTAGTGCGGGTGTCAGGGGTTACGGGGAGAGGCAGGAGAATGGGGTTGAGAGGGAAAGATAGGTTCAAGTTCAAGTGAGTTTATTGTCATGTGTCCCTGTATAGGACAATGAAATTCTTGTTTTGCTTAAGCACACAGAAAATAGTAGGCATTTACTACAAAACAGATAAATGTGTCCATATACCATGATATAAATATATACACACATGAATAAATAAACTGGTAGTGCAAATAACAGAAAGTGGTTGCTAATAATCAGAGTTTTGTCCGAGCCAGGTTTAATAGCCTGATGGCTGAGGGGAAGTAGCTATTCCTGAACCTGGTTGTTGCAGTCTTCAGGCTCCTGTACCTTCTACCTGAAGGTAGCAGGGAGATGAGTGTGTGGCCAGGATGGTGTGGGTCTTTGATGATACTGCCAGCCTTTTTGAGGCAGCGACTGCGATAAATCCCCTCGATGGAAGGAAGGTCAGAGCCGATGATGGACTGGGCAGTGTTTACTACTTTTTGTAGTCTTTTCCTCTCCAGGGCGCTCAAATTTCCAAACCAAGCCACGATGCAACCGGTCAGCATGCTCTCTACTGTGCACCTGTAGAAGTTAGAGAGAGTCTTCCTTGACAATCCGACTCTCCGTAAACTTCTCAGGAAGTAGAGGCGCTGATGAGCTTTTTTGATAATTGCGTCAGTGTTCTCGGACCAGGAAAGATCTTCAGAGATGTGCACGCCCAGGAATTTGAAGTTCTTGACCCTTTCAACCATCGACCCGTTGATATAAATGGGGCGGGTGTCAGGGGTTACGGGGAGAAGGCAGGAGAATGGGGTTGAGAGGGAAAGATAGGTCAGCCATGATTGAGCGGTGGAGTAGATTTGATGGGCCGAATGGCCTAATGCTTCTCCTATAACTTCTGAAGGAAAGGAAGAACTGGTGCCTGATACTTAACATTGTAGACACAGTCCTGGACGGCAAAGTATGTTCACAGTTGTCATAATGCGCTTGCTTATCTGTCTGATCTAGAAACTTGTTCGGTGCGGTGACAGTGAGGATGTCCTCGGATTTTGAAAGTGAATGCGTCAGACAATTCATTTAAGGTATACGGGGCAGAGTAATATATACAAGGCTGCCGCAGTGTTTATAGAATTGCTCTGAATGTTGTTGTAACGAATGATCCAGCGATAAATGTGAGGTTCTCCATTTTGGTGGCAAAAACAGGAAAGCAGACTATTATCTAAATGGTGGCCGATTAGGAAAAGGGGAGATGCAGCGAGACCTGGGTGTCATGGTACACCAGTCATTGAAAGTAGGCATGCAGGTGCAGCAGGCAGTGAAGAAAGCCAATGGTATGTTAGCTTTCATAGCAAAAGGATTTGAGTCTAGGAGCAGGGAGGTTCTACTGCAGTTGTACAGGGTCTTGGTGAGACCACACCTGGAGTATTGCGTACAGTTTTGGTCTCCAAATCTGAGGAAGGACATTATTGCCATAGAGGGAGTGCAGAGAAGGTTCACCAGACTGATTCCTGGGATGTCAGGACTGTCTTATGAAGACAGACTGGATAGATTTGGTTTATACTCTCTAGAATTTAGGAGATTGAGAGGGGATCTTATAGAAACTTACAACATTCTTAAGGGGTTGGACAGGCTAGATGCAGGAAGATTGCTCCCGATGTTGGGGAAGTCCAGGACAAGGGGTCACAGCTTAAGGATAAGGGGGAAATCCTTTAAAACCGAGATGAGAAGAACTTTTTTTCACACAGAGAGTGGTGAATCTGTGGAATTCTCTGCCACAGAGGGTAGTCGAGGCCAGTTCATTGGCTATATTTAAGAGGGAGTTAGATGTGGCCCTTGTGGCTAAGGGGATCCGAGGGTATGGAGAGAAGGCAGGTACGGGATACTGAGTTGGATGATCAGCCATGATCATATTGAATGGCGGTGCAGGCTCGAAGGGCCGAATGGCCTCTACTCCTGCACCTAATTTCTATGTTTCTATCATGTATGCAGCCCAGACCATCACACATGTCAACCTCCCCTCACGCTGCCTCGGCAAGGCCAGCAGCATCATCAAGGACGAGTCGCACCCTGGCCACTCCATCTTCTCCCCCCCCCCTCCCATCGGGCAAAAGGTGTAGGATTGTGAAAACGCTCACCTCCAGATTCAGTCTGAAGAGGGGTCTCGATCCTAAACGTCACCCATTCCTTCTCTCCAGAGATGCTGCCTGTCCCACTGAGTCACTCCAGCTTTTTGTGTCAATCCAGATTCAGGGGCAGTTTCTTCCCAGCTGTTATCAGGAAACTGAATCATCCTAACACAACCAGAGAGCGGTGTTGAACTTCTATCTACATCATTGGTGACCCTCGGACTATCTTTGATCGTACTTAACTGGCTTTGCTTTGCCCTAAACGTTATTCCCTTATCATGGACATTCTTGCCATAGAGGGAGTGCAGAGAAGGTTCACCAGACTGATTCCTGGGATGTCAGGACTGTCTTATGAAGAAAGACTGGATAGACTTGGTTTATACTCTCTAGAATTTAGGAGATTGAGAGGGGATCTTATAGAAACTTACAAAATTCTTAAGGGGTTGGACAGGCTAGATGCAGGAAGCTTGCTCCCGATGTTAGGGAAGTCCAGGACAAGGGGTCACAGCTTAAGGATAAGGGGGAAATCCTTTAAAACCGAGATGAGAAGAACTTTTTTCACACAGAGAGTGGTGAATCTCTGGAACTCCCTGCCACAGAGGGTAGTCGAGGCCAGTTCATTGGCTATATTTAAGAGGGAGTTAGATGTGGCCCTTGTGGCTAAGGGGATCAGTGGGTATGGAGAGAAGGCAGGTACGGGATACTGAGTTGGATGATCAGCCATGATCATATTGAATGGCGAATGGTGCAGGCTCGAAGGGCCGAATGGCCCCTACTCCTGCACCTAATTTCTATGTTTCTATGTTTCTATGATACACAAAAATGCTGGAGAAACTCAGCGGGTGCAGCAGCATCTATGGAGCGAAGGGAATAGGCAACGTTTCGGGCCGAAACCCTTCTTCAGACTCTTAAACAATTCCCTTATCATGTATTTGTACACTGTACATGGCTTGATTGTAATCCTGTATCGACTTTCCGCTGACTGGTTAGCACGCAACAAATGTTTTTCACTGTACCTCGGAGCACGTGACAATAAACCAAACTGAAACTGAAACATTACTGTTCAAAAGGGAACTGCAGATGCTGGAATATCGAAGGTACACAAAATTGCTGGGGAAACTCAGCGGGTGCAGCAGCATCTATGGAGCGAAGGAAATAGGCGACGTTTCGGGCCGAAACCCTTCTTCAGACTGATGGGGGGTGGGGGGGAGAAGGAAGGAAAAGGGGAGGAGGAGGAGGAGCCCGAGGGCGGGCGGATGGGAGGGTGGGAGGAGACAGCTAGAGGGTTAAGGAAGGGGAGGAGACAGCACGGGCTAGCCAAATTGGGAGAATTCAATGTTAATGCCATAAGGACGCAAGGTCCCCAGACGGAATATGAGGTGCTGTTCCTCCAATTTCCGCTGTTGCTCACTCTGGCAATGGAGGAGACCCAGGACAGAGAGGTCGGATTGGGAATGGGAGGGGGAGTTGAAGTGCTGAGCCACCGGGAGGTCAGGTAGGTTATTGCGGACTGAGCGGAGGTTTTCGGCGAAACGATCGCCCAACCTACGCTTGGTCTCACCGATGTAAATCAGCTGACATCTAGAGCAGCGGATGCAGTAGATGAGGTTGGAGGAGATACAGGTGAACCTTTGTCGCACCTGGAACGACTGCTTGGGTCCTTGAATGGAGTCGAGGGGGGAGGTGAAGGGACAGGTGTTGCATTTCTTGCGGTTGCAACGGAAAGTGCCCGGGGAGGGGGTGGTGCGGGAGGGAAGGGAAGAATTGACGAAGGAGTTGCGGAGGGAGCGGTCTTTGCGGAAGGCAGACATGGGGGGAGATGGGAAGATGTGGCGAGTGGTGGGGTCACGTTGGAGGTGGCGGAAATGGCGGAGGATTATGTGTTGTATTTGCCGGCTGGTGGGGTGAAAGGTGAGGACCAGAGGGACTCTGCCCTTGTTGCGTGTGCGGGGATGAGAAACATTACTGCTGTGATTGCAGGGTTTATACGAGTTTCTTGGGTGCAATCACACTATTACAATGCCCACCTCCACCAGGCTGCTGATACACCAGCGCTCCCACAGCAATGCCCATCTGACCCCTTTTATACTGAAGCAAAGCACCACAAATTAGGCACTGTAATTTTCACTGTTGGAGTTTGTACATTCTCCCTGTGACCGCGTGGGGTTTCTCCAGGAGCTCTGGTTTCCTCCCACACTCCAAAGTCGCACAGGTTTGTAGGTTAATAGAATAGAATAGAATAGAATCTTTAATTGCCACGCAACCAGGGTTGGTGGTATTTGGGTTCGGTACATGATGGTACACTGCTTTTGTTACATACCACTAATAACACAGATCACCGTAATAAAGTGCATCCATACCACATCACAAATCACAAATCTCACCAACAATACATAGTGCAAAAGAACAAACAAAGACCATAGACAAGACACTGTATACATCAAAAGTCATATTATTGTCTGATTATTGGACGGAATTGAGAGTTCTTATTGCTGAGGGGAAGAAACTGATTTTACAACAAGTTTACAACAAATACATCAATGTTCATTAAATGCCAGACATACTTTAATACAATTCAAGGTCTTACATAGACTACACTTCTCTAAAATAAAACTAAATAGAATCTTCCCACAAATCTCTCCTATTTGTGATAAATGTCTACATTTAGAGGCTAATTTAACACATACGTTTGCAAACTGTATAAAACTTAAACATTTCTGGACTGACATTTTTGTCCGAGCCAGGTTTAATAACTTCAGAAGTTATTAATACAAAACTGGACCCAGACACAAAATTAATAATACTTGGAATATCAGAACAAAGCTTAACACTCACAACAAACCAAAGAAACTTCCTCAATTACAGTATAATAACCGGAAAAAATTAATATTAAAATTTTGGAAAGGCCCTACAACCCCCACAATTAAAATGTGGATTATGGAAATGTCGGAGACCCTATACTTAGAAAGAATTAGACTTGTCTTAATGGACAAACAAGATCTTTTCCATAAAATTTGGGCTCCATTCATTAACTATCTGAAGGGATAGATTGGCACAGCACGAGGACCCAGCTGAAACTTGAACTCAGGAACAGATGAAAAACTATACTCTATACTTTATAACCTACGAACGTATCTCCATTGATGTATCACAGGTAACCCATTCCACCTCCCTTGTTTTTCTGTTGTGTTTTTTGCTTTCTTTTTTATTTGTAACTTTCTACCCTCTCTTTTTCCCTCTTTCTATAAAAAATAAAAACACTAGAAGCAGAAGTAATTGATAATGGAAAATTTTAATAATGTATGACTGATGTATATGAAAAGTCTTTTTTTTTACTATAATATGTAACTACATTGTATAATATGTCTACTTCTAATAAATAAATAAATAAAATAAAATAAAATAAATGATTTTAAAGCGGGTGGTTTTAGTAGCAAGTGACCTGAGGCGCCTCCCCGAAGGGAGAGACTGAAAGAGGTGATTTGCTGGATGGGAGTGGTCCGAGATGATCCTTTTTGCCCGTTGTGAGGTACGTTGGAGATAACTGGAATGGATTGAGGGGAGGGGGGAGTTGATGATCCTGGAGGCCTTGGAGACAATGCGTTGTATTCTGTGTAGTGAGTGACTATCGGTGTTACCGTACCAGACTGTGATTGAGGAGGTGATGATGCTTTCAATGATTGATTGATAGAAACGGACCAGGAGGTGTTTATCGACTCTGAACTTTTTGAGCTGTCTGAGGAAATATAGGCGTTGTTGACCTTTCTTGATGACGTGGTCTGCATTGATGTGCCATTTTAGATTATTGGAGATATAGGTGCCTAGAAACTTAAATGAGTTCGTGGAGGTTATGGGGTGAGAGTTGACATGGACCGGGGGTTTGTGGTTTTGATTGCGTCTGAAATCTATGATGATTTCTAAGGTTTTTGAAGTATTAAGCTGGAGGTTGTTGTCTGCGCACCATTTGACTGGCATCAGTGAAGGTTATACATTGTCCCTAGTGTGTAGGAGAGTGCTGGTGTCATGATTCTTGAAGATAGCGGATTCTTGAAGAATCTCTTGAAGATAGCCAGGGGATAGAAACATAGAAACATAGAAATTAGGTGCAGGAGTAGATGGTTTATGCATGCAACCTATAATGTAGTTACCTCATCACCACTAACCACGCCCCATCATATTAGTATAACTGTAGTATCCTCCCTATGTTCCTCCCACTAGGTCCCGGTACGCCTGAAGGCTGGATGCAGTCAGTGCTGGGACGTGTGTGCCACGTGCTATATTAAACTCCTAGTAAAGGTTACAGTGTGTGAGCTATCACTCCTTTACAGTGCAGCCAACCTGATTGTTTTGAAGCTAGGTAATTGATTCTGAAGGTCATTAATCAAGCGGGAACGACAAAGCTAATCCCTGAAAGCACGAGCTGGGATTTCTGCTAACCTGTGCCTCTTCATTGCAACGTAGGCTGTACACCAAGACACATTGCCTTCAGTTTGATTTAGTTTAGTTTAGAACAAGGGTTCCCAACCTGGAGTAGATTTACCCAAAGGGGGTAAATTTGTTGATTTTGGATTTGTACATATTTTTTCTCATTACATAGAAACATAGAAATAGAAACATAGAAATTAGGTGCAGGAGTAGGCCATTCGGCCCTTCGAGCCTGCACCGCCATTCAATATGATCATGGCTGATCATCCAACTCAGTATCCTGTACCTGCCTTCTCTCCATACCCCCTGATCCCCTTAGCCACAAGGGCCACATCTAACTCCCTCTTAAACATAGATAATGAACTGGCCTCGACTACCCTCTGTGGCAGGGAGTTCCAGAGATTCACTACTCTCTGTGTGAAAAAAGTTCTTCTCATCTCGGTTTTAAAGGATTTCCCCCTTATCCTTAAGCTGTGTCCCCTTGTCCTGGACTTCCCCAACATCGGGAACAATCTTCCTGCATCTAGCCTGTCCAACCCCTTAAGAATTTTATAAGTTTCTATAAGATCCCCTCTCAATCTCCTAAATTCTAGAGAGTATAAACCAAGTCTATCCAGTCTTTCTTCATATGAAAGTCCTGACATCCCAGGAATCAGTCTGGTGAACCTTCTCTGCACTCCCTCTAGGGCAATAATGTCCTTCCTCAGATTTGGAGACCAAAACTGTACGCAATACTCCAGGTGTGGTCTCACCAAGACCCTGTACAACTGCAGTAGAACCTCCCTGCTCCTAGACTCAAATCCTTTTGCTATGAAGGGGACGTAGGGATAGAGCAGGAGCGTGGATGCAACGCTAACCATTATCTCAGCTATGATCTTACTGAATGACCCCTTCTCAACATGACAGCTTTGCTGCTCCCATCCCTGTCACTCCTGTCAACGTGTTGGATTTGTTTCTGCCAGACAGCCCAGCCAGGAACAGCCTGAGGCACCATGTCCACTTACTGGAACCCGATCATTAAGCTGCTCCCTTGTGCAGTCTGTTCTTTAAAGCAACCGCGCATCAGACGCGCTGGTAACACGGGCAACCCAACTCGGGGAAGCATCATCAGACACAATAGCAAAGATAACAGGTAGAACAGAACCGCGAAACACACATGCAGTGCTGGAGTGAGGAAGGAACGGCAGAAGCTGGTTCACACTGCGGTTAGACACAAAATGCTGGAGTCACTCAGCGGGTCAGGAAACATCTCTGGAGAAAAGGAATAGGTGAAGTTTTGGGTCAAGACCATTTTGTGCTTCTTGGTGATCGGTGCCGGCTCTGATTTGTTCTGTATCTTGTCATGCCTCTAGTTTCCCTCTCCCCTGACCCTCAGTCTGAAGATGGGTCTCGACCTGAAACGTCACCTATTCCTTTTCTCCAGAGATGATGCCCGACCCACTGAGTTACTCCAGTGTTCAAGTGTTCAAGTGAGTTTATTGTCACGTGTCCCTGTATAGGACAATGAAATTCTTGCTTTGCTTAAGCACACAGAAAATAGTAGGCATTTACTACAAAACAGATAAATGTGTCCATATACCATGATATAAATATATACACACATGAATAAATAAACTGGTAGTGCAAATAACAGAAAGTGGTTGCTAATAATCAGAGTTTTGTCCGAGCCAGGTTTAATAGCCTGATGGCTGAGGGGAAGTAGCTATTCCTGAACCTGGTTGTTGTAGTCTTCAGGCTCCTGTACCTTCTACCTGAAGGTAGCAGGGAGATGAGTGTGTGGCCAGGATGGTGTGGGTCTTTGATGATACTGCCAGCCTTTTTGAGGCAGCGACTGCGATAAATCCCCTCGATGGAAGGAAGGTCAGAGCCGATGATGGACTGGGCAGTGTTTACTACAGTGTTTACTCCAGTGCTGTAGATAGATACAGAATGCTGGAGAAACTCAGTGGGTTATTATTATTTTTCTCTCTTTTGCACTAACTTGATGTGTGTATGTACTTATGCACTCCATGCCATTGGACTCTGACCCAGATCCGTCAAGGGACGACAGATGGCACAATGGGCTAAGTGTTCGGCTGGCAACCGGAAGGTGGCCGGTTCGAATCCCGCTTGGAGTGCATACTGTCGTTGTGTCCTTGGGCAAGACACTTCACCCACCTTTGCCTGTGTGTGTGGATGTAATTATGTGAAGCACTTTGGGGTCAATGCAAGTTGACTAAAAATGTGCTATATAAATAAAGACATTAAGGGTGTCTGTCTGTCCACCAGTCTCCCCACCTTAAGGGCCTGTCCCACTATACGAGTTTACCCAAGAGCTCTCCCGAGTTTAAAAAAAAAAAAGCAAACTCGTGGTAAGTACGTAGAATGTACGTAGCGGGTACGTTGGAGCTCGGGGCATCACTTTGCGGCTCATAACATAGAAACATAGAAACATAGACAATAGGTGCAGGAGTAGAGGCCATTCGGCCCTTCGAGCCTGCACCATTCGCCATTCAATATGATCATGGCTGATCATCCAACTCAGTATCCCGTACCTGCCTTCTCTCCATACCCTCTGATCCCCTTAGCCACAAGGGCCACATCTAACTCCCTCTTAAATATAGCCAATGAACTGGCCTCGACTACCCTCTGTGGCAGGGAGTTCCAGAGATTCACCACACTCTGTGTGAAAAAAGTTCTTCTCATCTCGGTTTTAAAGGATTTCCCCCTTATCCTTAAACTGTGACCCCTTGTCCTGGACTTCCCCAACATCGGGAGCAATTTTCCTGCATCTAGCCTGTCCAACCCCTGAAGAATTTTGTAAGTTTATATAAGATCCCCTCTCAATCTCCTAAATTCTAGAGAGTATAAACCAAGTCTATCCAGTCTTTCTTCATAAGACAGTCCTGACATCCCAGGAATCAGTCTGGTGAACCTTCTCTGCACTCCCTCTATGGCAATAATGTCCTTCCTCAGATTTGGGTGCTCGTGAAGTTTTTTCAACATGTTGAAAAATGTCCACGAGAGCCCCGAGTACCTACGAGCGGCTATTACCGTAATTCTCCGAGTTCCAATCAGGGGAAACTGGGGAGGGCTCTTGAATGACCTCATACAGTTTTTATTTTTGGTTTTTTTTTCCGTAAATGTTTTTTTATTAGATTTTTAAACAAATGTACAATTTACAAGGGAAGGCAGAAAGCTCAAACAATTAAAAAAACCACTTAAACAAAATTATCAAATTAAAATATTAACATTTGTATCTATAATATATTCAACCTCCTGCGGTGAAGAGGGTTCACAGAAGGCCTCTACAGTCCCCATGGACACCGCGTGTTCCCTCTCTAGGGACACGCGGGCACGGACGTAACCCCGGTAAAGGGACAGACAGCCGACCGCTGTGCCACCTTGAAGTAGGTTCATTGTGCAGCCATTGTCAAGTCAAACTGAAATGAAAGAACAGGTGCAGAGAAATGCTACAATTGAAATCACGAGACAGTGATTAAAGTTGGCGGAACCCCAGCCTGCCGAGTTCTGCCCGGGGGTCAAAATGGGCACACAGCACCAGAAGCCAGTGAAGAAGACACAAGAGACTTGCGGGCGGCAAAACTTGAACAGTAAATCAAAAGGACTGTCCGAAAAGACTGCCGCGAGAGCCAGAAAAGGCAAGCGGGACTGATTTTCTACAGACCCGGTTGGCAGCCGGCAAGGACTGAACTCTAAATGGACTGAGCCGAAGACTGCAGCCCCAGAGACTCTGTTTAACCCTTTAAAAGCTGAGAAACTTGTCTGGCTAACATGTTGATTGAGAAAGTTTGAAATATTGGTGGTGTTTGTTAACCAAGATGACAGGGTGATGATAGTGTTTGTTGTCTATGTAAAGTGCATCCTGCTTCATTGTGGGGTTAAGGGCTAATGTGAGCTAATTTCTAATACTTATATGCTATGTGTGGTGTTAGTTTAAATAATTGCATTTTTAAAAATATGATAAAATGTGTTAAAAAACAGTAAAGATTCATATGATATTAAGCTAAAAAATTGGTAACAGGAGTGGGCATTATTTGTATTTTTCATTTAATGAAATGTGAAAATTATTTAAAAAACAAAATGGCTGCTATGAGTTGGAATGTTAGATACATGTAATTTTCTGTTATTTATATTTGGTTACAGTAATGTGTATATTTTTTGCCTTTGTGTCTAAAGGTTTTTCACCTGATAAAGACCAAAACTGGTAAAGACCAAAACTGATAAAGACCAAAACTGATAAAGACCAAAACTGATAAAGACCAAAACTGATAAAGACCAAAACTGGTAAAGACCAAAACTGATAAAGACCAAAACTGGTAAAGACTAAAACTGATAAAAAAAAACTGCTAAAGACTAATCTGCCAAAATAAAAGAAGGAGAAAATAAAAGGTGGAAAAGAAGTGTTTGGTCTGAGTGAATCCAGTTCATCATTTCGGGCTAGATAAATCAAATCCCTTTCAAGCGGGGAATCTGCAAAAACATTAGAAGACTTGACAGCCATCTAACTGACATCCCAGGAATCAGTCTGGTGAACCTTCTCTGCACTCCCTCTATGGCAATAATGTCCTTCCTCAGATTTGGAGACCAAAACTACGCAATACTCCAGGTGTGGTCTCACCAAGACCCTGTACAACTGCAGTAGAACCTCCCTGCTCCTATACTCAAATCCTTTTACTATGAAAGCTAACATACCATTGGCTTTCTTCACTGCCTGCTGCACCTGCATGCCTACTTTCAATGACTGGTGTACCATGACACCCAGGTCTCGCTGCATCTCCCCTTTTGCTAGTCGGCCACCATTTAGATAATAGTCTGCTTTCCTGTTTTTGCCACCAAAATGGATAACCTCACATTTATCCACATTATCCTGCTCTTGAAAATTTCAGTACTTTATACATTTGAATAAAATCATATAACTTATCGAATAGTGAAATGCCAAGGAGAGGACGAAATGTGTAGGAAGGAACTGCAGGTACTGGTTTCAACCGATGATAGACACGAAATGCTGGAGTAACTCAGCGGGACAGGCAACATCTCTGGAGACAAGGAATGGGTGACGTTTCGGGTCGAGACCTTACTTCAGACTGAAGAAGGGTCTCGACCCGAAAAGTCACCCGTTCCTTCTCTCCAGAGTTGCTGCCTGTCCCGCTGAGTTACTCCAGCCCTTTGAGTCTATCTTTGTACATGTGGAGAGGATGTATCCACTAGCGGGAGAGTCTAGGATTCGAGGGCCATAGCTTCAGAATAATAGGAAGTACCTTTAGAAAGAAGATGAGGAGGAATTTCTTTTGTTAGAGGATGGTGAATCAGAACTTACAACAACCGGGACTTAGAAAAAGCCTCAAAGAGGCAACTGTACAATGTCTCAGTGTACTACTGCTATACTTAGCAATGTTACAACATTTTGAGATTTTAAAAATCAAGTCTGCAATTTATCCCATCAGATAAAGCATAAAAATAAGTTTAATTTGACACCTAATTCACTTTCATATCTCAAGTATTTAAAAAGTTATGGCCATTTTCATACTGGGAAATGAGCATCTTGTTCCCTATTGATTTTCTATGGACATAACAAAAAAGCTGTGATCGTGAACAGTCAAAAGCCCATAACTTTCTTAAAAATTAAGAGAACTGAATGAAATTTTCAGTTATCGTAGATTGAACCATTCTGAAACAAATATAAAATAATCTTACGTGGATGACCTGAAATTAAAGCATATAATTAGTTAGTTACCCAAGTGTAGCTAATTTCAAACTTCAATTACTAGATCTAAACATCTATCCATTTCTTAATAAATGATTAACATTTTTAAATAGCCTAAATGTCCAAATAATATTCACAAATAATTCACAATAAAACATGATTTTTAAATCTCATTTACATTAATTTATAGGCCAAATGGAAGGAATTTAGTGTTTAATTGCTGTAAATTAAAGTCCATTTAAATCAGCTTTCCAGTGGGTCCCTGTGAACGCGCTGGTTTAGAACGTTCACATTGCGGTAGATTTGTGCCCCAAATGCCCAGAAAAATACTGCGGGTTATAATGGGCCCAAAATGAGCTACTCGCAATATTAAACTTTGTATAAAGGGATCTTAAGAAGCCCTTTTTAATGTAAAAATATACAGCCTACCTTCTATTATTTGCTCTATGGGACCCTGCGGTTGCTGGTGGTCGCGGGTTTAGAGATTGATTTTTAAACTACTATAACTATTATACGAGGCCTTTAAAACTAATAATAGCTTTTGCGACGGGGTCTTCCAGCGATTTTTCGTTAATAATTAACTAGGCTGAACATCTTCGATTTGAACAGCCTAGAGAAAATCGCGTTTTAAACCCGCCCCCTCTAAACGGCGCCAAAATCGCGCACACCCGCAGCGGCAGATTTTCAGCGACGCTTCAGGTACGTTTTGCAACATACCTACTATACACTTGTACTGTATCTGAGATGCTTATCTATGGCGTATCTTAAGAGCTCCTCAAGGCTAAGTGCTTATGTATAGTGATACGAATTGAACTGTATACACAAATTAATTTCACTGTACTTGGTACATCTGACAAATAAACTTCCATAAAGTAAAGGAATTCACTGCCACCGAGGCTGTGGGGACTGTGTCAATGGATATTTTTAAAGCAGAGATCGACAGATTCTTGATTAGTTCAAGTTCAAGTTCAAGTGAGTTTATTGTCATGTGTCCCTGTATAGGACAATGAAATTCTTGCTTTGCTTAAGCACACAGAAAATAGTAGGCATTTACTACAAAACAGATAAATGTGTCCATATACCATGATATAAATATATACACACATGAATAAATAAACTGGTAGTGCAAATAACAGAAATTGGTTGCTAATAATCAGAGTTTTGTCCGAGCCAGGTTTAATAGCCTGATGGCTGAGGGGAAGTAGCTATTCCTGAACCTGGTTGTTGCAGTCTTCAGGCTCCTGTACCTTCTACCTGAAGGTAGCAGGGAGATGAGTGTGTGGCCAGGATGGTGTGGGTCTTTGATGATACTGCCAGCCTTTTTGAGGCAGCGACTGCGATAAATCCCCTCGATGGAAGGAAGGTCAGAGCCGATGATGGACTGGGCAGTGTTTACTACTTTTTGTAGTCTTTTCCTCTCCAGGGCGCTCAAATTGCCGAACCAAGCCACGATGCAACCGGTCAGCATGCTCTCGACTGTGCACCTGTAGAAGTTAGAGAGAGTCTTCCTTGACAATCCGACTCTCCGTAAACTTCTCAGGAAGTAGAGGCGCTGATGAGCTTTTTTGATAATTGCGTCAGTGTTCTCGGACCAGGAAAGATCTTCAGAGATGTGCACGCCCAGGAATTTGAAGTTCTTGACCCTTTCAACCATCGACCCGTTGATATAAATGGGGCGGGTGTCAGGGGTTACGGGGAGAAGGCAGGAGAATGGGGTTGAGAGGGAAAGATAGGTCAGCCATGATTGAGCGGTGGAGTAGATTTGATGGGCCGAATGGCCTAATGCTTCTCCTATAACTTCTGAAGGAAAGGAAGAACTGGTGCCTGATACTTAACATTGTAGACACAGTCCTGGACGGCAAAGTATGTTCACAGTTGTCATAATGCGCTTGCTTATCTGTCTGATCTAGAAACTTGTTCGGTGCGGTGACAGTGAGGATGTCCTCGGATTTTGAAAGTGAATGCGTCAGACAATTCATTTAAGGTATACGGGGCAGAGTAATATATACAAGGCTGCCGCAGTGTTTATAGAATTGCTCTGAATGTTGTTGTAACGAATGATCCAGCGATAAATGTGAGGTTCTCCATTTTGGTGGCAAAAACAGGAAAGCAGACTATTATCTAAATGGTGGCCGATTAGGAAAAGGGGAGATGCAGCGAGACCTGGGTGTCATGGTACACCAGTCATTGAAAGTAGGCATGCAGGTGCAGCAGGCAGTGAAGAAAGCCAATGGTATGTTAGCTTTCATAGCAAAAGGATTTGAGTCTAGGAGCAGGGAGGTTCTACTGCAGTTGTACAGGGTCTTGGTGAGACCACACCTGGAGTATTGCGTACAGTTTTGGTCTCCAAATCTGAGGAAGGACATTATTGCCATAGAGGGAGTGCAGAGAAGGTTCACCAGACTGATTCCTGGGATGTCAAGACTGTCTTATGAAGACAGACTGGATAGATTTGGTTTATACTCTCTAGAATTTAGGAGATTGAGAGGGGGACCTTATAGAAACTTACAACATTCTTAAGGGGTTGGACAGGCTAGATGCAGGAAGATTGCTCCCGATGTTGGGGAAGTCCAGGACAAGGGGTCACAGCTTAAGGATAAGGGGGAAATCCTTTAAAACCGAGATGAGAAGAACTTTTTTTCACACAGAGAGTGGTGAATCTGTGGAATTCTCTGCCACAGAGGGTAGTCGAGGCCAGTTCATTGGCTATATTTAAGAGGGAGTTAGATGTGGCCCTTGTGGCTAAGGGGATCCGAGGGTATGGAGAGAAGGCAGGTACGGGATACTGAGTTGGATGATCAGCCATGATCATATTGAATGGCGGTGCAGGCTCGAAGGGCCGAATGGCCTCTACTCCTGCACCTAATTTCTATGTTTCTATCATGTATGCAGCCCAGACCATCACACATGTCAACCTCCCCTCACGCTGCCTCGGCAAGGCCAGCAGCATCATCAAGGACGAGTCGCACCCTGGCCACTCCATCTTCTCCCCCCCCCCCCTCCCATCGGGCAAAAGGTGTAGGATTGTGAAAACGCTCACCTCCAGATTCAGTCTGAAGAGGGGTCTCGATCCTAAACGTCACCCATTCCTTCTCTCCAGAGATGCTGCCTGTCCCACTGAGTCACTCCAGCTTTTTGTGTCAATCCAGATTCAGGGGCAGTTTCTTCCCAGCTGTTATCAGGAAACTGAATCATCCTAACACAACCAGAGAGCGGTGTTGAACTTCTATCTACATCATTGGTGACCCTCGGACTATCTTTGATCGTACTTAACTGGCTTTGCTTTGCCCTAAACGTTATTCCCTTATCATGGACATTCTTGCCATAGAGGGAGTGCAGAGAAGGTTCACCAGACTGATTCCTGGGATGTCAGGACTGTCTTATGAAGAAAGACTGGATAGACTTGGTTTATACTCTCTAGAATTTAGGAGATTGAGAGGGGATCTTATAGAAACTTACAAAATTCTTAAGGGGTTGGACAGGCTAGATGCAGGAAGCTTGCTCCCGATGTTAGGGAAGTCCAGGACAAGGGGTCACAGCTTAAGGATAAGGGGGAAATCCTTTAAAACCGAGATGAGAAGAACTTTTTTCACACAGAGAGTGGTGAATCTCTGGAACTCCCTGCCACAGAGGGTAGTCGAGGCCAGTTCATTGGCTATATTTAAGAGGGAGTTAGATGTGGCCCTTGTGGCTAAGGGGGATCAGTGGGTATGGAGAGAAGGCAGGTACGGGATACTGAGTTGGATGATCAGCCATGATCATATTGAATGGCGAATGGTGCAGGCTCGAAGGGCCGAATGGCCCCTACTCCTGCACCTAATTTCTATGTTTCTATGTTTCTATGATACACAAAAATGCTGGAGAAACTCAGCGGGTGCAGCAGCATCTATGGAGCGAAGGGAATAGGCAACGTTTCGGGCCGAAACCCTTCTTCAGACTCTTAAACAATTCCCTTATCATGTATTTGTACACTGTACATGGCTTGATTGTAATCCTGTATTGACTTTCCGCTGACTGGTTAGCACGCAACAAATGTTTTTCACTGTACCTCGGAGCACGTGACAATAAACCAAACTGAAACTGAAACATTACTGTTCAAAAGGGAACTGCAGATGCTGGAATATCGAAGGTACACAAAATTGCTGGGGAAACTCAGCGGGTGCAGCAGCATCTATGGAGCGAAGGAAATAGGCGACGTTTCGGGCCGAAACCCTTCTTCAGACTGATGGGGGGTGGGGGGGAGAAGGAAGGAAAAGGGGAGGAGGAGGAGGAGCCCGAGGGCGGGCGGATGGGAGGGTGGGAGGAGACAGCTAGAGGGTTAAGGAAGGGGAGGAGACAGCACGGGCTAGCCAAATTGGGAGAATTCAATGTTAATGCCATAAGGACGCAAGGTCCCCAGACGGAATATGAGGTGCTGTTCCTCCAATTTCCGCTGTTGCTCACTCTGGCAATGGAGGAGACCCAGGACAGAGAGGTCGGATTGGGAATGGGAGGGGGAGTTGAAGTGCTGAGCCACCGGGAGGTCAGGTAGGTTATTGCGGACTGAGCGGAGGTTTTCGGCGAAACGATCGCCCAACCTACGCTTGGTCTCACCGATGTAGATCAGCTGAGATCTAGAGCAGCGGATGCAGTAGATGAGGTTGGAGGAGACACAGGTGAACCTTTGTCGCACCTGGAACGACTGCTTGGGTCCTTGAATGGAGTCGAGGGGGGAGGTGAAGGGACAGGTGTTGCATTTCTTGCGGTTGCAACGGAAAGTGCCCGGGGAGCGGGTGGTGCGGGAGGGAAGGGAAGAATTGACGAAGGAGTTGCGGAGGGAGCGGTCTTTGCGGAAGGCAGACATGGGGGGGGATGGGAAGATGTGGCGAGTGGTGGGGTCACGTTGGAGGTGGCGGAAATGGCGGAGGATTATGTGTTGTATTTGCCGGCTGGTGGGGTGAAAGGTGAGGACCAGAGGGACTCTGCCCTTGTTGCGTGTGCGGGGATGAGAAACATTACTGCTGTGATTGCAGGGTTTATACGAGTTTCTTGGGTGCAATCACACTATTACAATGCCCACCTCTACCAGGCTGCTGATACACCAGCGCTCCCACAGCAATGCCCATCTGACCCCTTTTATACTGAAGCAAAGCACCACAAATTAGGCACTGTAATTTTCACTGTTGGAGTTTGTACATTCTCCCTGTGACCGCGTGGGGTTTCTCCAGGAGCTCTGATTTCCTCCCACACTCCAAAGTCGCACAGGTTTGTAGGTTAATAGAATAGAATAGAATAGAATCTTTAATTGCCACGCAACCAGGGTTGGTGGTATTTGGGTTCGGTACATGATGGTACACTGCTTTTGTTACATACCACTAATAACACAGATCACCGTAATAAAGGGCATCCATACCACATCACAAATCACAAATCTCACCAACAATACATAGTGCAAAAGAACAAACAAAGACCATAGACAAGACACTGTATACATCAAAAGTCATATTATTGTCTGATTATTGGACGGAATTGAGAGTTCTTATTGCTGAGGGGAAGAAACTGTTTTTAAAGCGGGTGGTTTTAGTAGCAAGTGACCTGAGGCGCCTCCCCGAAGGGAGAGACTGAAAAAGGTGATTTGCTGGATGGGAGTGGTCCGAGATGATCTTTTTTGCCCGTTGTGAGGTACGTTGGAGATAACTTGAATGGATTGAGGGGAGGGGGGAGTTGATGATCCTGGAGGCCTTGGAGACAATGCGTTGTATTCTGTGTAGTGAGTGACTATCGGTGTTACCGTACCAGACTGTGATTGAGGAGGTGATGATGCTTTCAATGATTGATTGATAGAAACGGACCAGGAGGTGTTTATCGACTCTGAACTTTTTGAGCTGTCTGAGGAAATATAGGCGTTGTTGACCTTTCTTGATGACGTGGTCTGCATTGATGTGCCATTTTAGATTATTGGAGATATAGGTGCCTAGAAACTTAAATGAGTTCGTGGAGGTTATGGGGTGAGAGTTGACATGGACCGGGGGTTTGTGGTTTTGATTGCGTCTGAAATCTATGATGATTTCTAAGGTTTTTGAAGTATTAAGCTGGAGGTTGTTGTCTGCGCACCATTTGACTGGCATCAGTGAAGGTTATACATTGTCCCTAGTGTGTAGGAGAGTGCTGGTGTCATGATTCTTGAAGATAGCGGATTCTTGAAGAATCTCTTGAAGATAGCCAGGGGATAGAAAGATAGAAACATAGAAATTAGGTGCAGGAGTAGATGGTTTATGCATGCAACCTATAATGTAGTTACCTCATCACCACTAACCACGCCCCATCATATTAGTATAACTGTAGTATCCTCCCTATGTTCCTCCCACTAGGTCCCGGTACCGCCTGAAGGCTGGATGCAGTCAGTGCTGGGACGTGTGTGCCACGTGCTATATTAAACTCCTAGTAAAGGTTACAGTGTGTGAGCTATCACTCCTTTACAGTGCAGCCAACCTGATTGTTTTGAAGCTAGGTAATTGATTCTGAAGGTCATTAATCAAGCGGGAACGACAAAGCTAATCCCTGAAAGCACGAGCTGGGATTTCTGCTAACCTGTGCCTCTTCATTGCAACGTAGGCTGTACACCAAGACACATTGCCTTCAGTTTGATTTAGTTTAGTTTAGAACAAGGGTTCCCAACCTGGAGTAGATTTACCCAAAGGGGGGTAAATTTGTTGATTTTGGATTTGTACATATTTTTTCTCATTACATAGAAACATAGAAATAGAAACATAGAAATTAGGTGCAGGAGTAGGCCATTCGGCCCTTCGAGCCTGCACCGCCATTCAATATGATCATGGCTGATCATCCAACTCAGTATCCCGTACCTGCCTTCTCTCCATACCCTCTGATCCCCTTAGCCACAAGGGCCACATCTAACTCCCTCTTAAATATAGCCAATGAACTGGCCTCGACTACCCTCTGTGGCAGGGAGTTCCAGAGATTCACCACTCTCTGTGTGAAAAAAGTTCTTCTCATCTCGGTTTTAAATGATTTCCCCCTTATCCTTAAGCTGTGACCCCTTGTCCTGGACTTCCCCAACATCGGGAGCAATCTTCCTGCATCTAGCCTGTCTGGGGATATGGGGAGAAGGCAGGAATGGGGCACTGGGGATTGTGGATGATCAGCCATGATCACATTGAATGGCGGTGCTGGCTTGAAGAGTCAAATGGCCTATTCCTGCACCTATTGCCTTTTCTAAACTTAACTAAACTAACACAGGGCTTTAACCAATGGCACTGCTGCAGATATTCTCAGGTGCGGCATGGTGGTGCAGTGGTAGAGTTGCTGCCTTACAGTGCCAGAGACCCGGGTTCGATCCTGAACATGGGATGCTGTCAGTCTGGAGTTTGTATGTTGTTCTCCCAGTGACCTTGTGTGTGTTTCTCCGAGATCTTCAGTTTCCTCCCACACTCCAAATTAACTCCAGGTTAATTTGGCTTTGGTAAAAATTGTAAATTATCCCTAGTGTGTGTGGGATAGTGCCAGTGTGCGGGGATCAGTGGTCGGCGCGAAATCGGTGGGCAGAATGGCCTGAATCTCCAAACTAAACTACAAACATTAAATCGCAATCCTCAGGGAGGCCCAGTATGATTTGTAATCAGCTTGAACCTACTGTGCTTAATGATAGGTATATGGATGGGAAAGGAATGGTGGGTTATGGTCTGAGCGCAGGTAGATGGGACTAGGGGAGAATACGTGTTCGGCACGGACTAGAAGGGCCGAGATGGCCTGTTTCCGTGCTGGAATTGTTATATGGTTATATGGTTTGAGTCTGAAGAAGGGTCTCGACCAGAAACGTCACCCATTCCTTCTCTCCAGAGATGCTGCCTGTCCTGCTGAGTTAACCATAATAACCATATAACAATGACAGCACGGAAACAGGCCATCTCGACCCTTCTAGTCCGTGCCGAACACATAATCTCCCCTAGTCCCATATACCTGCGTTCAGACCATAACCCTCCATTCCTTTCCCATCCATATAACTATCCAATTAATTTTTAAATGATAAAAACGAACCTGCCTCCACCACCTTCACTGGAAGCTCATTCCACACAGCTACCACTCTCTGAGTAAAGAAGTTCCCCCTCATGTTACCCCTAAACTTCAGTCCCTTAATTCTCAAGTCATGTCCCCTTGTTTGAATCTTCCCTACTCTCAGTGGGAAAAGCTTTTCCACGTCAACTCTGTCTATCCCTCTCATCATTTTAAAAAACCTCTATCAAGTCCCCCCTTAACCTTCTGCGCTCCAAAGAATAAAGCCCTAACTTGTTCAACCTTTCTCTGTAACTTAGTTGCTGAAACCCAGGCAACATTCTAGTAAATCGAGTTACTCCAGCTTTTTGTCTATCTTCGGTTTAAACCAGCATCTGCAGTTCCGCCTTCCATATTTAATGGTCTGTTGCTTAGTGAAAGGTGATCACTTCTGCCCTACTCCGACTACATTGCCTCAAAGCAATATCGATCCATTTCTGTAATGAGTCGACTTGAACACACATCGAGAACACATGTTTATAAAATCTACATATAGCAAGGATCTTCAGTCATCACATCTCCAAGCTTCTACTCATTCTAACCGGAGTAAGCAGGCTCTTGATAATATGAAGCACCTACTGGCTGAGTCACTACTAACAACACTAAAATTGGCTAAAAGGTACACAAAAATGCACCTGCATTCCAAAACTTAGCACAGTGGCGTTGTACTGAATGGGGCTTCCTGCTGGATCCAATGTCATTTGTGGCGAGGGGACTTTGTAGAAACATAGAAACATAGAAATTAGGTGCAGGAGTAGGCCATTCGGCCCTTCGAGCCTGCACCGCCATTCAATATGATCATGGCTGATCATCCAACTCAGTATCCCGTACCTGCCTTCTCTCCATACCCCCTGATCCCTTTAGCCACAAGGGCCACATCTAACTCCCTCTTAAATATAGCCAATGAACTGGCCTCGACTACCCTCTGTGGCAGAGAGTTCCAGAGATTCACCACTCTCTGTGTGAAAAAAGTTCTTCTCATCTCGGTTTTAAAGGATTTCCCCCCTTATCCTTAAGCTGTGACCCCTTGTCCTGGGCTTCCCCAACATCGGGAGCAATCTTCCTGCATCTAGCCTGTCCAACCCCTTAAGAATTTTGTACGTTTCTATAAGATCCCCTCTCAATCTCCTAAATTCTAGAGAGTATAAACCAAGTCTATCCAGTCTTTCTTCATAAGACAGTCCTGACATCCCAGGAATCAGTCTGGTGAACCTTCTCTGCACTCCCTCCATGGCAATAATGTACGTAGAACGTACAAACTCCAAACGGACAGCACCCGTGGTCAGGATCGACCCCGGGTCTCTGGCGCTGTAAGACAGCAACTCTATCATTGCACCAGCGTGCCACCCAGTTCCTCGCTGTCAAGACATAGGGAGTCGACCGCCAGATATTCTCGGCAATGTGCACTGATTTAAAATTGATGGAGTTACCTTGTAACATAATTTTTAGTTTGATGTTTTAAAATATTATTAACCCTGGAGCTTTGGAGGACATGTTGACATTGCTTCCACAATGAAATTGAGCAATTTGTCAATGGGGCTGATCCGATCCGATGGCATGGGCCATAATAAAATTAGCCCTTAATTAGCGTGCAGAATTGCTGGTGATGTATACGAAAAGGACTCTTCTCATAATAATTGGCTTATAACCATATAACCATATAACAATTACAGCACGGAAACAGGCCATCTCGGCCCTACAAGTCCGTGCCGAACAATTTATTTCCCTTAGTCCCACCTGCCTGCACTCATACCATAACCCTTCATTCCCTTCTCATCCATATGCCTATCCAATTTATTCTTAAATGATACCAACGAACCTGCCGCCACCACTTCCACTGGAAGCTCATTCCACACCGCTACCACTCTCTGAGTAAAGAAGTTCCCCCTCATGTTACCCCTAAACTTCTGTCCCTTAATTCTGAAGTCATGTCCTCTTGTTTGAATCTTCCCTATTCTCAAAGGGAAAAGCTTGATCACATCAACTCTGTCTATCCCTCTCATCGTTTTAAAGACCTCTATCAAGTCCCCCCCTTAACCTTCTGCGCTCCAGAGAATAAAGACCTAACTTATTCAACCTATCTCTGTAACTTAGTTGTTGAAACCCAGGCAACATTCTAGTAAATCTCCTCTGTACTCTCTCTATTTTGTTGACATCCTTCCTATAATTGGGCGACCAAAATTGTACACCATACTCCAGATTTGGTCTCACCAATGCCTTGTACAATTTTAACATTACATCCCATCTTCTATATTCAATGCTCTGATTTATAAAGGCTAGCACACCAAAAGCTTTCTTTACCACCCTATCTATATGAGATTCCACCTTCAAGGAACTATGCACGGTTATTCCCAGATCCCTCTGTTCAACTGTATTCTTCAATTCCCTACCATTTATCATGTACGTCCTATTTTGATTTGTCCTGCCAAGGTGTAACACCTCACATTTATCAGCATTAAACTCCATCTGCCATCTTTCAGCCATTTTTCCAAATGGCCTTAATCTTAACTAAAGATTGACACTATGAGCAATGCTTGTGATTACTTAGTTATATTTAATAGATAATCAAAGCAGGAATAAGGTGACAGCCTCCAAGAGTTAGTTTAGTTTAGAGATACAGCGTGGAAACAGGCCCTTCGGCCCACCGGGCCCACACCAACCAGCGATCCCTGCACAGTAACACCACCCTACACACATTAGGGGCAATTTACATTGATATTGATACCAAGCCAATGAACCTACAAACCTGTACGTCTTTGGAATGTGGGAGGAAACCGAAGATCGAGATTATACAGGCTACATTTTGTATTGGCTCTTCTAACCTGACACATATGTTTGTTAATTGAGCTTAGTTAATGAATAACATAACCATATAACCATATAACAATTACAGCACGGAAACAAGCCATCTCGGCCCTTCTAGTCCGTGCCGAACAATTTTTTTCCCTTAGTCCCACCTGCCTGCACTCATACCATAACCCTCCATTCCCTTCTCATCCATATGCCTTTCCAATTTATTCTTAAATGATACCAACGAACCTGCCGCCACCACTTCCACTGGAAGCTCATTCCACACCGCTACCACTCTCTGAGTAAAGAAGTTCCCCCTCATGTTACCCCTAAACTTCTGTCCCTTAATTCTGAAGTCATGTCCCCTTGTTTGAATCTTCCCTACTCTCAAAGGGAAAAGCTTGATCACATCAACTCTGTCTATCCCTCTCATCATTTTAAAGACCTCTATCAAGTCCCCCCTTAACCTTCTGCGCTCCAGAGAATAAAGACCTAACTAACATAAGTGAATGAATCAGTAAAACAATTATTTGCTTAGACCTAGATTGATTTATTATATTACAATTTAAAGGGTTCTCAACGTCGGGCATATTGACCAAAGAATTGTTGATAAATGCAGCTTAATTTTTAATTGATATTATTTTTTAATTAATAAAAAAGCTCAGGCCATGACAGAGATTACTTGATGGGCAGAGATAAATATTCAAGGAAGTGTTCAAGGCTCCTGAAGAATGTAAACACTCTATTACTGTTAGATGGAATAGAGAGTGTGGAACTAATGTGGCCATCCGGGGTTCTTTACTTAAGGGCCTGTCCCACTTGGGCGTTATTTGCGTGTCACGCAGATGGAGCGCGAAGATTTTGTACATCCCAAAATCCTAGGGCGCAGCGAGCGACCACGCGTCACTGCCTACGTCACCACGCACCAAGCGCGCATCACGTGCGCGCCATGACGCGAGTGTCGTGCATCGTGACGCGTAAATGATGTTGCGTAAATGACGCGCAAATGACGCCCAAGTGGGACAGGCCCTTTACCGAATAGTGAAAGGCCTGGATAGAGTGGATGTGGAGAGGATGTTTCCATCAGTGGGAGAGTCTAGGACCAGAGGACACAAACCTCATAATAAAAGGACAGACCTTTAGAAAGGCAATGAGGAGGAATTTATTCAATCAGAAGGTGGTTTTAGTTTTTAGTTTTAGAGATACAGCACGGAAACAGGCCCTTCGGCCCACCGAGACCGTACCGACCAGCGATTCCCGCACTTTAACGCTATCCTGCTCACACTAGGGACAATTTACACTGATACCAGGCCAATTAACCTACAAACCTGTACGTCTTTGGAGCGTGGGTGGAAACCGAAGACCTCGGAGAAAACCCACGTAGGTCACGGGGAGAACGTACAAACTCCGTACAGACAGCACCCGTAGTTGGGATCGAACCCAGGTCTCTGGCGCTGCAAGCGCTGTAAGGCAGCAACTCTACCGCAGCGCCACCCTTGCCAGAATTCATTAATTCCTAGTGGAAGCTTGTTAACCTTGACAGCAAGGAACTACCTGAGAAGAAGATCATATGCCAGCTACAGAAGTCAAGAGGTCAGGGCCCCGTGCTTGGTAAGCGCTCATCATATGCGCTAACCCACTCATTCAGGAATCATTATTGTAAAACCTTCCTCTGGACCCTCTCCTTACACAGCAAGTCAGCTAAAGAACAACGTTGTCTTCACTTATTGTTGAGAGTCTTAGTTCCACAGAGCATTATTTCACTGAAGCGAGGCTTCCAGCTGAATGGACTGTGTGATGAGAGCATGTCTCAATTGTTTTATCGGAAACCAGAGGCCTTAATGAAAGAAGCTAGATAAAAAATGCTGGAGAACGAAACGTGCTATTCCTACGCCACCGTCTGAGGAAGGCAGGCAAGGCAATGGCATAACTTTATTTATAGCACATTTCATACACGGACAGACTCAAGTGCTTTCACATAAAAACAGTTGTCATACAAATAAATGAAGATAATAAAATGAAATAAAATAGAAGACTAAAGAAAAGAAAGCAAAATTAAAAATGCATTACAAAAGTGCAAAAGTTAAAAGTGCAATGTAGTTAAGATTTAGCTGAAAAGCTAAAGTAAACATAAAAGTTTTCAGTCTTGTTTTAAAAGTGGTCAAAGTTGAGGCAAGTCTTAAATCTTCAGGAAGTTTATTCCAGCTATTTGTTGCATAGTAACTAAATCCTGGTTTCGACCCAAATCGTGCCTATTTCCTTCGCTCCATAGATGCTACCTCTCCCGCTGAGTTTCTCCAGCATTTTTATCTACCTTCGATTTTCCAGCATCTGCAGTTCCTTCTTAAGCCTTACTGAAAGAAACATGCAGTGGGAGCAACACTTCACGTATGGTGAAGGTGAGGAAGAATTTTCCTCTCTCAGGGGTTATAATCTTTTATATTTTACATCCACGAGAGCGGTGTGTGCATTGAATATATTTGAGGCTGGGATAGGTAAATGGTTTAGACATCATGTTTTCATTTGGGCAGCTCAACAACCAGCGGTATGAATATTGACTTCTCTAACTTCAAGTCACCCTTGCTTTCCCTCTCTCTCTGTCCCTCCCCATCCGAGTTTTCCGATTAGTTCACTGTCCTCCTGATTCATGTCATCGTTTGCATGCCTCGTTTGTCACCTTCCCCTCAGCCAGCAATGAACCATCGTACATCTGCTGGATCCACCGCCTGCTTAGATCTGTCGTTTTCGCACCTTGCGTGCGCTTCGTACCCTTCCTATAACTCCAGCCCCCCCTCTTCCCTGACTCCCCTGACTCTCAGGCTGAGGAAGGGTCTCGACCCGAAACTGAGTTATTCCAGCGCTTTTGTGTCTGAATTGTTTAGGCTGCAGGGGACGCAAGGGGCGTAGGGATAGAGCAGGAACATAGAAACATAGAAATTAGGTGCAGGAGTAGGCCATTCGGCCCTTCGAGCCGGCACCATTCGCCATTCAATATGATCATGGCTGATCATCCAACTCAGTATCCTGTACCTGCCTTCTCTCCATACCCCTCTGATCCCCTTAGCCACAAGGGCCACATCTAACTCCCTCTTAAATATAGCCAATGAACTGGCCTCGACTACCCTCTGTGGCAGGGAGTTCCAGAGATTCACCACTCTCTGTGTGAAAAAAGTTCTTCTCATCTCGGTTTTAAAGGATTTCCCCCTTATCCTTAAGCTGTGACCCCTTGTCCTGGACTTCCCCAACATCGGGAACAATCTTCCTGCATCTAGCCTGTCCAACCCCTTAAGAATTTTGTAAGTTTCTATAAGATCCTCTCTCAATCTCCTAAATTCTAGCGAGTATAAACCAAGTCTATCCAGTCTTTCTTCATAAGACAGTCCTGACATCCCAGGAATCAGTCTGGTGAACCTTCTCTGTACTCCCTCTATGGCAATAATGTCCTTCCTCAGATTAGGAGACCAAAACTGTACGCAATACTCCAGGTGTGGGGACGTAGGGATAGAGCAGGAACTTGGATGCAACGCTAACCATCAGCTCAGCTATGTAGCAATGTTACAAAATTTTGAAATGTATAAAATCAAGTCTGTAATTTATCCCATCAGATAAAGCATAAAAAGAAGTTTAATTTGACACCTAATTCACTTTCATATCTCATGTATTTAAAACGTTATGGCCATTTTCATACCTGGGAAATGAGCATCTTGTTCCTATTGATTTTCTATGGATCGTAACAAAAAAGCTGTGATCGTGAACAGTCAAAAGCCCATAACTTTCTTAAAATTAAGAGAACTGAATGAAATTTTCAGTTATCGTAGATTGAAGCATCTGAAACAAATATAAAATAATCTTACTTGGATGACCTGAAATTAAAGCATATAATTAGTTAGTTACCCAAGTGTAGCTAATTTCAAACTTCAATTACTAGATCTAATCATTTCTATCCATTTCTTAATCAATGATTAACTTTTTAAATAGCCTAAATGTCCAATAATATTCATAAATAATTCACAATAAACATGATTTTTAAATCTAATTTACATTAATTTATAGGACCAAATGGAAGGAATTTAGTGTTAATTGCTG
>NW_022630171.1:110490-145490 GCF_010909765.2 Amblyraja radiata
TAACTCCCTCTTCGAGCCTGCAACGCCATTCAATATGATCATGGCTGATCATCCAACTCAGTATCCTGTACCTGCCTTCTCTCCATACCCCCTGATCCCTTTAGCCACAAGGGCCACATCTAACTCCCTCTTAAATATAGCCAATGAACTGTGTGGCCTCAACTACCTTCTGTGGCAGAGAATTCCACAGATTCACCACTCTCTGTGTGTGAAAAAAGTTTTTCTCATCTCGGTCCTAAAAGACTTCCCTCTTATCCTTAAATTGTGTGTGGCCCCTTGTTCTGGACTTCCCCGACATCGGGAACAATCTTCCTGCATCTAGCCTGTCCAACCCCTTAAGAATTTTGTACGTTTCTATAAGATCCCCCCCTCAATCTTCTAAATTCCAGCGAGTACAAGCCGAGTCTATCCAGTCTTTCTTCATATGAAAGTCCTGACATCCCAGGAATCAGTCTGGTGAACCTTCTCTGTACTCCCTCTATGGCAAGAATGTGTTTCATACCGAATAGTGAAAGCCCTGGAAAGAGTGGACCTGGAGAGGATGTTTTGTTGAGAGGGTCTTGGTGAGACCACACCTGGAGTATTGCGTACAGTTTTGGTCTCCTAATCTGAGGAAAGACATTCTTGCCGTAGAGGGAGTACAGAGAAGGTTCACCAGACTGATTCCTGGGATGTCAGGACTTTCATACGAAGAAAGACTGGATAGACTCAGTTTGTACTCGCTAGAATTTAGAAGATTGAGGGGGGATCTTATAGAAACTTACAAAATTCTTAAGGGGTTGGACAGACTAGATGCAGGAAGATTGTTCCAGATGTTGGGGAAGTTCAGGACAAGGGGTCACAGTTTAAGGATAAGGGGGAAATCTTTTAGGACCGAGATGAGAAAAACATTTTTTTCACACACAGAGAGTGGTGAATCTGTGGAATTCTCTGCCACAGAAGGTAGTTGAGGCCACACAGTTCATTGGCTATATTTAAGAGGGAGTTAGATGTGGCCCTTGTGGCTAAAGGGATCAGGGGGTATGGAGAGAAGGCAGGTACAGGATACTGAGTTGGATGATCAGCCATGATCATATTGAATGGCGAATGGTGCAGGCTCCAAGGGCCAAATGACCTCTACTCCTGCACCTATTGTCTATGTTTTCTATGTTTTCACTAGTGGGAAAGGTCATAGCTTCAGAATTAAAGGACATATCTTTAGGAAGGAGTAGGAATTCCTTTAGTCAGGGTGGTGAATCTGTGGAATTCATTGCCACAGACGTCTGTGGAGGCCACGTCATTCGGTGTTTTTAATGAATGAAAGAATGAATGAATGAATGAATAGGGTTATTGGCCAAGTATGTACACATACTAGGAACTTGCCTTGGTGCTCCACTCACAGGTAACAACACGACACACAATAACAATTAAGAATTACACATAATACACTATTAATAAAACATTACAGTTTGCATAAGTGATGGTCAGGGTGAGGGAATCGAGGACCAGAGGACATGGGTTCGAGGTGAAGAGGAAAAGATTTAATAGGAATCTGAGCGGTAATCTTTCAACACAGAGGGTGGTGGGTGTATGGAACAAGCTGCCAGAGGAGGTAGCTGAGGCTGGGACTATCCCAACTTTTAAGAAAGTGATAGACAGGTTAGAAACATAGAAACATAGAAATTAGGTGCAGGAGTAGGCCATTCGGCCCTACGAGCCTGCACCGCCATTCAATATGATCATGGCTGATCATCCAACTCAGTATCCCGTACCTGCCTTCTCTCCATACCCTCTGATCCCCTTAGCCACAAGGGCCACATCTAACTCCCTCTTAAATATCGCCAATGAACTGGCCTCGACTACCCTCTGTGGCAGAGAGTTCCAGAGATTCACCACTCTCTGTGTGAAAAAAGTTCTTCTCATCTCGGTTTTAAAGGATTTCCCCCTTATCCTTAAGCTGTGACCCCTTGTCCTGGACTTCCCCAACATCGGGAGCAATCTTCCTGCATCTAGCCTGTCCAACCCCTTAAGAATTTTGTAAGTTTCTATAAGATCCCCTCTCAATCTCCTAAATTCTAGAGAGTATAAACCAAGTCTATCCAGTCTTTCTTCATAAGACAGTCCTGACATCCCAGGAATCAGTCTGAGAAACCTTCTCTGTACTCCCTCTATGGCAATAATGTCCTTCCTCAGATTTGGAGACCAAAACTGTACGTAATACTCCAGGTATGGTCTCACCAAGACCATGTACAACTGCAGTAGAACCTCCCTGCTCCTATACTCAAATCCTTTTGCTATGAAAGCTAACATACCATTCGCTTTCTTCACTGCCTGCTGAACCTGCATGCCCACTTTTAATGACTGGTGTACCATGACACCCAGGTCTAGCTGCATCTCCCCTTTTCCTAGTCGGCCACCATTTAGATAATAGTCTGCTTTCCTGTTTTTGCCACCAAGGTTCATGGATAGGACAAGTTTGGAGGGATATGGACCAAACACAGGCAGGTGGGACGAGTGTAGCCAGGACATGTTGATCGGTGTTGGCAAGTTGGGCCGAAGGGCCTGTTTCCACACTCTATCTCTCTGTGACTCTAACACGAAGTGCTGGAGTAACTCAGCGGGTCAGGCAGCATCTGTGGGGAACATGGATAGATGACGTTTCACAGAGTGCTGAAGTAACTCAGCGGGTTAGGCAGCATCTGTGGAGAACATGGATAGGTGACGTTTCACAGAGTGCTGGAGTAACTCAGCGGGTCAGGCAGCATCTGTGGAGAACATGGATAGGTGACGTTTCACAGAGTGCTGGAGTAACTCAGTGGGTCAGGCAGCATCTGTGGAGAACATGGATAGGTGACGTTTCACAGAATGCTGGAGTAACTCAGCGGGTCAGGCAGCATCTGTGGAGAACATGGATAGGTGACGTTTCACAGAGTGCTGGAGTAACTCAGCGGGTCAGGCATCATCTGTGGAGAACATGGATATGTGACGTTTCACAGAGTGCTGGAGTAACTCAGCGGGTCAGGCAGCATCTGTGGGGAACATGGATAGGTGACGTTTCACAGAGTGCTGGAGTAACTCAGCAGGTCAGGCAGCATCTGTGGAGAACATGGATAGGTGACGTTTCACAGAGTGCTGGAGTAACTCAGCGGGTCAGGCAGCATCTGTGGGGAACATGGATAGGTGACATTTCCGTTCGGGACCCTTCTTCAGACTGAAACTATATTAACAGATGAGGGGATGATCGGCAGATGAGTGGAGTGAGTGACAGAGGCAAGGGAAAATAAGGAGATAAAAGGGTGTGAGATAAGGAGAGGGGAATGTATATGTGCAGCTTTAAGGGACATTGGTCGGGTAGCATTTGGAGTATTGCATACAGTTCTGGTCACTCCATTACAGGACTGATGTGGAGGCTTTGGGGAAGGTGCAGAGATGGTTCACCAGAATGGTTTAAAAACAAGGAACTGCAGGTGCTGGTTCACAAAAAAGGACACAAAATGCTGGAGTAACTCAGCGGGACAGGCAGCATCTCTGGACAGAAGGACAGGGTGACGCTCCAGCAGTTAGTCAAGGCGGGTGAAGCCCTTAGGACGGGCAGGGGAAGGGACGCTCACCGCTGTGGGTGAGCCGGTGCTGCCACAGGCTGGACATGCGGGTGAAACCCTTGCCACACTCAGCGCACACAAAGGGTCTCTCTCCGGTGTGTATCCGCCGGTGCTCCCGCAGCTCCCGTGCTCTCTTGAAACGCTTGCCGCAGTGGGAGCTGCCGCTCGCCGGCGTGGGCCCGCCGGTGCTGCCGCAACCCCCGCGAGCTGTCAAACGCCTCACCGCAGTCCGGGCAGTTGTAGGGCTGGCGAGACAGGGCGTGGGAGGCCAGGTGCTCTCCACACACCGGGCTGGGGACGGGACGGTCGCCGGCGTGCACCCGCTGGTGGGACAGCAGGTTGGAGGAGTTGCTGAAGCCCTTGCCGCACTGGGCGCAAGTGAAGGGGCGCTCGCCGGTGTGGGTGCGCTGGTGCACCAGCAGGCTGCTGGAGCAGGTGAAGCCCTTGCCGCAGTCGCCGCAGGTGAAGGGGCGCTCGCCGGTGTGGGCGCGCCTGTGCAGCAGCAGGCTGCTGGAGCGGGTGAAGCCCTTGCCGCAGTCTCCGCAGATGTAGGGCCGCTCCTTGGTGTGCAGGCGCCTGTGAACTGTCAGGTTTGTGGACGACTTGAAGCCTTTGCCGCAGTCGGAGCAGGAGAAGGGCCGCTCGCTGCCGTGCACCTGCTGGTGCCGCCACAGCCCCGACGATCGGGCGAAGCTCTTGCCGCAGGTGGAGCAGACATAGGGCTTCTCGCCCGTGTGAACCCGCCGGTGGGTCTTCAGCTCTTGCGCCCCCTTGAAGTCCTGGCCACAGTCGGAGCAGACAAAGGGCCTCTTGCCAGAGTGCACCCGCTGGTGGGACAGCAGCTGGTTGGAGCATGAGAAGCCCTTGTCACACTGGGCGCAGATGAAGGGGCGCTCGCCGGTGTGGGTGCGCTGGTGCTTCAGTAGGTTGTTGGACTGGGCAAAGCCCTTGCCGCAGTCGCCGCAGGTGTAGGGGCGCTCCCCGGTGTGCACGGGCCGGTGCACCCTCAGGTGCATGGACGACTTGAAGCCTTTGCCGCAATCGGAGCAAGTGAAGGGCCGCTCTCCACTGTGCACCCGCCGGTGCTCCCACAGCCCCGACGACCGGGAAAAACACTTGCCGCAGGTGGGGCAGCCATAGGGCTTCTCGCCCGTGTGCACCCGCCGATGGACCTTCAGGTCCCCCGCACTCTTGAAGTCCTGGCCACAGTCGGAGCAGCCGAAGGGCCTGAGGGAGGGACGCTCGCCGGTGTGCACCCGCTGGTGGTTCAGCAGCTGGGTGGAGCGGGTGTAGCCCTTGCCGCACTGGGCGCAGGTGAAGGGGCGCTCGACGGTGTGGGTGCGCTGGTGCACCAGCAGGTGGTTGGACATGGTGAATCCCTTGCCGCAGTCGCTGCAGGTGTAGGGGCGCTCCCCCGTGTGCAGCCGCCTGTGCACCTTCAGGACGCTGGACGTCTTGAAGCCTTTGCCGCAGTCGGAGCAGGTGAAGGGCCGCTCGCTGCTGTGCACCCGCCGGTGATCCCGCAGCCCCGACAACCAGGTGAAGCTCTTGCCGCAGGTGAGGCAGTCGTGGGGCTTCTCGCCCGTGTGTACCTGCCGGTGGATCTTCAAGTCCTTCGCCGTCTTGTAGCTCTTGCCGCACTCTGAGCAGTCGAAGGGGCGTTCTCCCGTGTGCACCCGCCGGTGGGCCTTCAGGTCCTGCGCCGTCTTGTAGCTCTTGCTGCACTCCGAGCAGCCGAAGGGGCGTTCTCCCGTGTGCACCCGCAGGTGGATTTCCAGCTTGCTCGGGCACCCACAGGCCAAGCCGCACACATCGCACTCATAACGCTTCTCTTTGTTGTGCCCCGTCATGTTCAGCCCCTCGAAGCTCAGCCCGCACACCGAGCAGATGGGGGGGAGGGGGGGGGGGGCTCACCGGCACCCTGGCCACCCTCAATGGCCGCTCAAGTCCCCGTTTCTCTGTCCACAGCAATGGCTCCTAAAACCTGCAGGAGGGGAACACAGAGGGTCAACTGTTATAGCTTAGACTCAAATTCTGGAAGAACGCTCCTATACCAACAATAAAAATGTGGATTTCAAACATGTTCGAAACATTACACCTGGAAGATATGAGACTCCTCCTCGCAGGCAAAGCAGACCACTTCCAAAAGACGTGGTTTGCATTTATGCACTTACTACAAGCATAAGGTGTAACAGTAATCTAAAAAATAAATGGTGCCAGGATCTGGTAACGGGGGATGAAAAATATGAAGTTGGTATATCCCTTTTTGGAGCAATGTTACAAAACTTTGAGATTTAAAAAATCAAGTCTGCAATTTATCCCATCAGATAAAGCATAAAAAGAAGTTTAATTTGACACCTAATTCACTTTCATATCCCAAGTATTAAAAAAGTTATGGCCATTTTCATACTCGGAAATGAGCATCTTGTTCCCTATTGATTTTCTATGGACATAACAAAAAAGCTGTGATCGTGGACAGTCAAAAGCCCAAAACTTTCTTAAAACTTAAGAGAACTGAATGAAATTTTCAGTTATCATAGATTGAACCATTCTGAAACAAATATAAAATAATCTTACTTGGATGACCTGAAATTAAAGCATATAGAAACATAGAAACATAGAAACATAGAAATTAGGTGCAGGAATAGAGGCCATTCGGCCCTTCGAGCCTGCACCGCCATTCAATATGATCATGGCTGATCATCCAACTCAGTATCCTGTACCTGCCTTCTCTCCATACCCTCTGAGCCCCTTAGCCACAAGGGCCACATCTAACTCCCTCTTAAATATAGCCAATGAACTGGCCTCGACTACCCTCTGTGGCAGAGAGTTCCAGAGATTCACCACTCTCTGTGTGAAAAAAGTTCTTCTCATCTCGGTTTTAAAGGATTTCCCCCTTATCCTTAAGCTGTGACCCCTTGTCCTGGACTTCCCCAACATCGGGAGCAATCTTCCTGCATCTAGCCTGTCCAACCCCTTAAGAATTTTGTAAGTTTCTATAAGATCCCCTCTCAATCTCCTAAATTCTAGAGAGTATAAACCAAGTCTATCCAGTCTTTCTTCATAAGACAGTCCTGACATCCCAGGAATCAGTCTGGTGAACCTTCTCTGCACTCCCTCTATAACTCTATAACTATAACTATAATTAGTTAGTTACCCAATTGTAGCTAATTACAAAATTCAATTACTAGATCTAAACATCTATCCATTTCTTAATAAATGATTAACATTTTTAAATAGCCTAAGTGTCCAAATGATATTCACAAATAATTCACAATCAAACATGATTTTTAAATCTCATTTACATTAATTTATAGGCCAAATGGAAGGAATTTTGTGTTCAATTGCTGTAAATTAAAGTCCATTTAAATCAGCTTTCGAGTGGAATCCTGTGAACGCGCTGGTTTAGAACGTTCACATTGCGGTGGATTTGTGCCCTCAAATGCCCAGAAAAATACTGCGGGATATAATGGGCCCAAAATTAGCTGCTCGCAATATTAAACTTTGTATAAAGGGATCTTAAGAAGCCCTTTTTAATGTAAAAATAAACAGCCTACCTTCCGTTGTCCCCTGTATGAGATCTGGCCCGTTGACGGCGGTCGGGGTAACAATTAGATAAATCCCCTAAAAGTAATAATAGCTCAAGCGACGGAATCTTCCAGCGATTTTTCGTTAATAATTAACTAGGCTGAACATCCTCGATTTGAACAGCCTAGGGAAAATCGTGTTTTAAACCCGCCCCCCTCTAAACGGCGCCATAATCGCGCACACGGGCTGGGACAGATTTTCAGCGACGTTTCAGGTACGTTTTACAACATACCTACTTTTTACGTAGTTTTTTATAATGGAGCAATTGTTTCACTTTCTTTCTCTCTTTTCTAGGGTCTATTTCTTAACTTTCTTCTCTAACTCTTTTTCTAATGGGCTTTTATTTTTCCCAACACTTTCCTGCACTAACACGACTCTTTCTCACTGTCCTTACTTCCTTTCTTTCTATCTTTCTTAAAGCTCAAAAAATGAAGGGGTGGAACAAACATAATAAGATATATGTGGTGTGTATTACTGTAACTTATTGTACTTCTAATAAATAAATAGAAACTTTCCACTTCAAGCTGGCAAACAGGACATTACTAACATGTGAGCATTACTTGTGCTTGAAGGGGGGGAGAGGGCAGGAGGTGTGCGAGGGGAGAGGGGGGAGTGAGGGGGGGGGGGGGGAAATGAAGGTGTGAGGGAGGTGGGAAGGAGAGAAAGGAGGCGGGTCTCCTAATCTGAGGAAAGACATTCTTGCCGTAGAGGATTTGAGTATAGGAGCAGGGAGGTTCTACTGCAGTTGTACAGGGTCTTGGTGAGACCACACCTGGAGTATTGCGTACAGTTTTGGTCTCCTAATCTGAAGAAAGACATTCTTGCCATAGAGGGAGTACAGAGAAGGTTCACCAGACTGATCCCTGGGATGGCAGGACTTTCATATGAAGAAAGACCGGATAGACTCGGCTTGTACTCGCTAGAATTCAGAGGATTGAGGGGGGGATCTTATAGAAACGTACAAAATTCTTAAGGGGTTGGACAGGCTAAGATGCAGGAAGATTGTTCCCGATGTTGGGGAAGTCCAGAACAAGGGGCCACACACACAGTTTAAGGATAAGGGGGAAATCTTTTAGGACCGAGATGAGAAAAACATTTTTTTTCTACACAGAGAGTGGTGAATCTGTGGAATTCTCTGCCACAGAAGGTAGTTGAGGCCATACAGTTCATTGGCTATATTTAAGAGGGAGTTAGATGTGGCCTTTGTGGCTAAAGGGATCAGGGGGTATGGAGAGAAGGCAGGTACAGGATACTGAGTTGGATGATCAGCCATGATCATATTGAATGGCGGTGCAGGCTCGAAGGGCCGAATGGCCTCTACTCCTGCACCTATTGTCTATGTTTCTATGAAGGAGAGAGATGGTGAGGAGGCAAGTGGGGAAGGGTGATGAGGACGGTGGAGGGGAGGGGAGGGGGAGCAGGGAGTGCAGGGGAGAAGTGGGGGCTCGACACCGACCTTGGCGACGGCGCCCTGATGTCACCCCGTATCCGAGGGGGACCGCCGTTGGTTGGCGCTGAGTCACCTGGGGGGGGCGACATGCTTCATGGTAAGAAGGTCACAGATTCAGTGGGTCGGGCAGCGCCTATGGGGAACGTGGATAGGTGCACAGTGGCCTCCCGCCGCCAGGGGGCGCTACAGTGGGGAGGACCAGAGGCGCTGCACCGCGGTCTACAACTGAGAGGGGGCACAACAGTGGGAGGAACAGAGAAAATGCACCGCGCCCTTCAACAGACAGGGGGCGCTACAGTGGGAGGACCAGTTGCACCGCGCCCTTCAACGGACAGGGAGCGCTACAGTCGGAGGACCAGATGCACTGCAGTCTACAACAGACAGGGGGCGCTACAGTCAAATGATTAGATGCACTGCGGTCCTCAATAGACAGGGGGCGCTACAGTGGGAGGACCCGAGCCGCTGCACTGCGGTCTTCAACAGACCGGGGGCGCTACAGTCGGAGGACCAGAGGGCTATGCACCGCGGTCCTTCAACAGACAGGGGGCGCTGCTGTGGGAGGACCAGAGACAATGCACCGCAGTCTTCAATAGACAGGGGGCACTACAGTGGGAGGACCAGTTGCACCGCGCCCTTCAACAGACAGGGGGCGCTACAGTGGGAGGACCAGATGCACCGCGCCCTTCAACGGACAGGGGGCGCTACAGCCGGAGGATTAGATACAATGCGGTCCTCAATAGACAGGGGGCGCTACAGTCGGAGGACCAGATGCACTGCGGTCTACAACAGACAGGGGGCACTACAGTCGGAGGATTAGAAGCAATGCGGTCCTCAATAGATAGCGGGCGCTGCAGTGGGAGGACCAGTTGCACCGCGCCCTTCAATAGATAGGGGGCGCTACAGTGGGAGGAACAGAGGGCGATGCACCGCGGTCTACAACAGAGAGGGGGCGCATCAGTGGGAGGACCAGATGCACCGCGGTCTACAACAGACAGGGGGCGCTACAGTTGGAGGACCAGTTGCACCGCGGTCTACAACAGACAGGGGGCGCTACAGTGGGAGGACCAGTTGCACCGCGGTCTACAACAGACAGGGGGCGCTAGAAGCGAAGGATTAGATGCAGAGCGGTCCTCAATAGATAGGGGGCGCTACAGTCGGAGGACCAGATGCACCGTGGTCTACAACAGACAGGGGGCGCTACGATGGGAGGACCAGTTGCACCGCGGTCTACAACAGACAGGGGGCGCTGCAGTCGGAGGACCAAGGTGGCGATGTAGTGGGAGGACCAGGGGGCGCTACAGTGGGAGGACCAGGGGGCGCTACAGTGGGAGGACCAGGGGGCGCTGCAGTGGGAGGACCAAGGGGCGCTACAGTGGGAGGACCAGGGGGCGCTGCAGTGGGAGGACCAAGGGGCGCTACAGTGGGAGGACCAGGGGGCGCTGCAGTGGGAGGACCAAGGGGCGCTACAGTGGGAGGACCAGGGGGCGCTACACTGGGAGGACTCAAGGAGGGGGGCGGTGCCTGGTTGCTTTGTGACGTCAGGGCCGGTGTGTGTGTGAGGGGGTGATGACGCGGCGGGGAGGGGGGTGATGACGCGGGGGAGGGGGTGATGACGCGGGGGGGAGGGGGTGATGACGCGGGGGGGGGCTGATGACGCGGGGGGGGTGATGACGCGGCGGGGAGGGGGGTGATGACGCGGGGGGAGGGGGTGATGACGCGGGGAGGAGGGGGTGGTGATGACGCGGGGGGGGTGGTTGATGACGCGGGGGGGGGGGTGATGGACGCGGGGGGGGGTGGTGATGACGCGGGGGGGGTGATGACGCGTGGGGGGTGGGGATGACGCGGGGGGGGGGTGATGACGCGGGGCCGTGTGTTTCCCACCTGTGAGCTCCTGTCGCTGAGCGGCCTCGACCCGGCCCGCACCGGCCCCGACGTCACAAAGCGCAACCCAGGCACCGCCCCCCTCCTCGGGTCCGACCCAATCCGGGAGCCGCGACACAAAAGCTGTGATCGAGGACAGTCAAAAGCCCATAACCTTCTTAAAAAGCAAGAGAACACTTAGGCTATTTAAAAATGTTTTTCCTAGAGATGGATAGATGTTTAGATCTAGTAATTGAATTTGGAAATTAGCTACTAATTGGGTATGCTTTAATTTCAGGTCATCCAAGTAAGATTGTTTAATATTTGTTTCAGAATGCTTCAATTTATAATAACTGAAAATGTCTTTCAGTTCTCTTGCTTTTTAATAAAGTTATGGGCTTTTGACTGTCCTCGATCACAGCTTTTGTGTTAAGTCAATGGAAAAGCAATTGGGAACAAGATGCTATTTTCCGAAGTATGAAAATGGCCATAACTTTTTTAATACTGAAGATATGAAAGTGAATTAAGTGTCAAATTAAACTTCTTTTTATGCTTTATCTGATGGGATAACTTGCAGACTTGATTTTTTAAATCTCAACATTTTGTAACATTTGCTACCTAGTGAGACCACACCTGGAGTATTGTGTGCAGTAGTGGCACAGGCCTCAATATTGACATTCCCCCTGTGAGATTCAAAAATCACAAATGCTCTTGAGACAAATTCAGACAAAGAAGTGTTTTTATTAATTTCATATTCTGCAGAATAGGTGCCTCTCCACTGATGTCCCCTAGAGGCACACCGAGGATCGGGATGTCTTCTATCTTTATACATTTCTTTTCATTATTATCACATTCTCATCTCTCCCCATTGAGCTTCTTCCAATCATAACATAAAGCCCAGATTCCCACGAGAACGTCGTGGAACGCCCACCCAACGTCAAAGGCACCTCCCCTATCATGCATCGCATGTGCATTTAAATTAGGCATCTTGTCATAGTGGGTGTGAGTACATTTTCATGGCATCTCATCAAGCAAGAGCAGTACAGAGTAGTTCATGCCCCTTCCCCCAGTTCCCGTTATGTTCTTGTCTGACTGTGGTTATCTTCTGACTCTCATCCTTGAAATGTCACCATCTGTACTTGCTGCTATTATCTAGAATTTCTCTCTGTTCTTTATATTGTTACTTTCTATTCTACCAGCAGTCTGGCTTCTGCTGACATCTTATTTCTTTCTAAGTTATATTTCTATCCCTAGTCTAAATCAACCATGTCTGTTAACTCTTTCCTCACAATCCATTCTTTTCTTTTTGCTACGCACCCTTGATTTATACTATCTCCTCCTTTTCTAATGCTAGCAGAAGATTCTTTACCTCCCTATCCTCCTCTCGTTGGTCATACTGTGTTCTGAAGGCCATTATGGTGGCAGCACTGTTCTTCGTCAGGGCTGTTTCTATCAATCGCTGAGCCAATCCCCGTACGCAGGGAATGATACAACATCCGAACAAACACAATAACCCTGCCATGACTATTACTGATGTTAGGGCAGATGTAAAGATGTGCTTCCATTTCCCAAACCAGGAGTCTAGAAACCCGGTCCAGGAGGTGTCTACTCCAGAGTTCTCAGCCAATTCGATAGACAGAGAGGTGAGACCTGCTAGGGCTCTTGATACTGACCCATCCGGAGCAGTGTTGTTGGGGATGTATGTGCAACATTGTTCGCCAAACATTACACACACCCCTCCCTTCTCAGCCAGTAGCATGTCCAAGGCCATGCGATTTTGCCAGGCCATTTGGCTGGTAGCTGTCAGTTGTTCCGCTAATCCTTCAACTGCATCTCGAGTGTAATTTATAAAGCGTTGTTGATTGTAGTATAAGTAGTTGATCCAGTCCACATTTTTATTAATTGCGGACCACCAGAAGAGTATGGACTCAAAGCCCGCAGCTATCTGATTTCTGGCTTTAAATTCATCGGGTACCCCTCTTGGCACCCCTATCGCATCTATATAGATGTGTGTGTCGAATGATCCTCTCACCTTTCTCTTTTGTCGTCGGCTTCCTTTATCGAGTTCTACAGCATGTTCTACTGCTATGGTGAACGGCATCATCAGTTGTATGAGGGTACAGGTTCCCGTCCATGACCCTGGTAACCGGGGCCACAGGGTATTCTCCCCGCACCACCACCAGACATCGGCTCTACTGACTATCTGCTTTTTCAGCCAGGAGCTATTGAACAGTGGCCCCTGTTCCTCAGCCGTTATATTATACGTCTTATTGGAGTTGAGCACCTCCCCATGTCCTGTCCCTCTGGGTTATTTCTTGTACAGCACTCAAACCCCTCCTCCCCAAAAGGAATGGTAAATGGAGGAGGTCGAGGGTCTTCCCTTCGGCCCTTCGTATTGTTGTTGCTGGCCGGAAATAGGTAATGATAACTCTGGCATATCACATTCTTTGGTAAGAGGGGATTCGTGAATAGCTGTAGTATACATGTCATAGCCCTAGGTGTTCTATCCCAATTCAGGGGAAATGGTACTGGGACCAGCTGAGGCCTAGCTCCAGCGCAGGCGTAACAATTGGTTCGTTGCATACTTCTGGCTGTGTACATCATCCAGGCAAGCCAGGTGTTGGCTCCTTTTCCCCCTGTTGGTATTCCTTTCTTATATAACTGCCTTAATCCTGTTTCTCCTGCTACTATCATTATCTTCAGATCCTTAGACTCATTTTCCCTGGTGACATTGCTGACTACTGGTGGTGCTGGTGTTGCCCCGGGATCCCTATTCTGACTGTCATCTATCTTGAACACCTCTCCCCTATCCTCGTATATTACCATCTTCCCATCTCACTTTACTTCTATCTCAAACTTCAGACATGCGTCCTTCCCTGTTTTATCTGCACATATCCAATACCCTACCACTTTCCTGTATTTGGACACTCTGTATGCTCACATATACGCGTCCTGGCAATTTCTCGTTCGGGTTTTGATATACTCTCCACCTATCAGTTTGATAGGTGGTCCGATGCCACCCATATTTTGATGAAGTAAACACCGCGTGCCAATCTTTACAGGGATGGGTGCATACATACATTCTATAGCCGCACCACCATTTTCCTTTACATACATTAAATGGGATGGTGGTGGACCTTCTATTCTGTGGTATTGTGATTTTTATGCATGTTACATTACTTACAAGTTGGGTAACCACCCAACACACGACCCACCAACACGAAATCTTCATTTTTCCTGCGGGTTCTTGGTAAATATTAAAGTCAATGGTTCTTCTCCTTTGCGCACAGTCCACGGGCTGATATCGTCTGGTGGGGCCTCCACAGGACCCTTAACTCGACTTGCGTGTGTCCACCCTTTCTCTTTTGTTCGTACTGCTGTCTCCGTGATTAGTAACACCAGGTAGGGTCCAGTCCACTTAGGTTGCAGCTTTTCTTCTTTCCACGTTTTTATTAATACCCAGTCTCCAGCCTTGACTGAGTGAATCGGAAAGTCCAGTGGTGGGCTCTGGGCCAGCAATCCTTTAATTTTTAGTTCTGCAAGAGATTGGGACACTGCCAGTAAATAGTTCCTCAGGAACACATCGTTCCCTTGTATTGTTGGGACTCCTTCTATCTTCCCTAAGTATGGGAGCCCGAATAACATTTCATATGGTGATATCCCTATGTCTTTTCGAGGTGCCGTTCGGATTCTCAACAGGGCTATCGGAAGGCACTTAGTCCAGGGGAGTCTCGTTTCCTCTATCAACTTGGTGATTTGGGTCTTTAAGGTGCCATTCATTCTTTCCACCTTTCCTGAGCTCTGGGGATGCCATGGTGTATGCAATTTCCATTCTATTCCCAGTGCTTCACATATCATTTCATGTGTTTTGGAGGCAAAATGGGTCCCTCTATCTGAGTCTATTGTTTCCACAATCCCATATCTGGGTATAATTTGTTCTAATAATATCTTGGCTACCGCCTGTGAGGTGGCAGTTGCCGTGGGGAATGCCTCTACCCATCTGGTGAAATGGTCCACTACCACTAACAGGTACTTCCATGTTCGTACCCGGGGCAGCTCGGTAAAATCTATCTGTATTCTTTGGAAGGGCCTAACTGCTAATGGTTGTCCTCCTCCTGGGACTGCTCTCATGATTTTCTTATTAATTCGCTGACATATTACACAGCCCCTTATGACTTGTTTGGCCATGGTAAATATCCCACAGCAAGCGTAGGTTCTGAGGAGGGTGTCACAGAGGGCTTGTGTTCCCCAATGGCTTTGTCCATGTAATCTCCCTAATAACTCCCTCATTATTTCTTTGTTCAATAGCTGCTTTCCATTTGGTGTCCACCATTTCCCATTTGAAGTACGCTGAGCCCCCATTTCTTTCATGTTTTCCTGTTCTTTCTCACTAAAGATAGGTATCTTTTCCTCTGGTTCCCTTAAAGGTATTAGTGACTTCATTTCTACCATCTGTTCTGTGGCTGCTCTTTTTGCAACCCCATCCACTGCCCTATTTCCTCTGGCCTCCAGGGTGTTACCCTTCTGATGCCCTGCCACATATGCTATGGCTATTCGTTCTGGGTTTTGCAAGGCTTCCAGTGTCTGTCCTACCAATTGCTCATGCGCTAATTCTTTACCTCGAGTTGTTATCATTCCTCGCTCTTTCCAGATCTTCCCAAAGGTGTGTACTACTCCAAAAGCGCATTTTGAATCGGTATATACTGTTCCTTCCTTCCCCTCCAATAATTCTAAAGCTCTCATTAATGCATATAATTCACAAGATTGAGCTGACCAACTACCAGGCAGCCTGCCGCTTTCAATTTCCTCCATCGTTTCCCCGTTCACTATACCGTACCCACTATGTCTTTTTCCATCTATGCACCTGGAGGATCCATCTATAAACCACCGGCTGCCCTCAGCCAGAGGTTGCTCTTCTAAGTCTTCTCTACTTTTTGTCTGTAAATCTATTATTTCACTACAGCAGTGTACTGGGCCCTCTTCCTTGTCACCCTGTTTCTCCTGCTGGATACAGGAATTGGGACTGGGTTAAGGTTCTTATCCGTAATTATCATCAAATCGTCTTTTTCCATCAGGATGGCCTCATACTTTAAAAGTCTAGAGTCTGTTAACCATCTGTTGGATTTCTGAGTGAGTATGGTTCTTACTGTGTGTGGTGTAGAAACAACCAGAGTGCCTCCAAAGGTTAATTTCCTACTCTCTTCCACCAATATTGCGGTAGCTGCTACTGCTTGTATGCATCCCGGCCATCCCCTGGAGACTGGATCTAATATTTTCGAGAGGAAGGCCACTGGCTGTCGATTTCCCCCTCTTTCCTGGGTGAGTACCCCTAGTGCCACCCCCTTGTCTGAATTTACAAACAGGTGGAAAGGTCGTTCTACTGAGGGCAGAGCCAACACGGGAGCAGTAATCAAACTGTTCTTTAATTTCCCAAATTCCAACTCCTGTTCTGGGGTCCACTGAACTTTGTCTTTTTCTTCTCCCAATTTATCATACAGGAATTTCACTTGTCTGGAGTAATCATCTATCCACAGTCGACAGTATCCTATCAATCCCAGGAATTTTCGGATCTCTTTCTTATTCTTTGGTAGTGGTACTCCCGTGATCCCAGCTATCCTTTCGGGGTTGATTCGTCTCTTTCCTCCACTTATCAGATGTCCCAGATATTTTACCTCTTGTTTCACAAATTGAAGCTTGTTACGGGACACTCTTAACCCCTTCCTTCCCAAGAAGTTTAACAGGCTTATTGTGGCGTCCCTTACTTCATCTTCTCTCTCTCCTGACAAAAGGAGGTCATCCACATACTGTAATAGTTGCGTTTCCCCGTGTACCTGGGAAATCCTCCAATACCTGCTCTAAAATTTGGCCGAATAAATTTGGTGATTCTGTAAAACCTTGAGGGAGCACCGCCCACCGGAATTGTTGCTTTCGCCCGGTTTTTAGGTTTTCCCACAAAGGCGAATAAGTCTCTACTCTCTGTTGCCAGCGGACAGCTCCAGAAGGCATCCTTTAAATCTACCACACTAAACCATTTGTGGCTTGGGGGTATCCGTCCCATGATGGTGTAAGGGTTAGGCACTACCGGGTGTCGGGCTTGGACCACCTTGTTCAGTTCCCTCAAGTCCTGTACGAGTCTAAATGTCCCGTCGGTCTTTCTGACTGGTAGGATCGGAGTATTGTAGGGGGACATACATGGTTCCAATAACCCGTCCTCTAATAAATTCTCAATGATCGGTTGTAAGCCTTTTCGTCCCTCGGTCGAAATGGGGGTACTGTCTTACTCGTACTGTGTCTGTGTGTCTCTCTCTCTCTCTCTCTGTCTCTCTCTCTCTCTTTCTCGATGCTGAATAGATTCAGGACTGGACATGGCCCCTGCTTGGCCAGCCTTCACAAATGGGGCAGCAGCCCAACCCCACGGTGTGCTTGTGGCACTCCCTTACAACACATCATTGAAGCATGCCTTCAACAAAGACTCAAAGGAGGACTTGTCATCCTTCATACAGCAGATCAAGAGGCAACTGCTTGGCTAAAGGACTTTGCATTCGCTAAATAAATAAAATCTCTCTCTCTCTGTCTGGCTGTCTCTGTGTCTGTCTCTCTCTCTCTCACTCTCTCTCTCTCTCTCTGTATCTGGCTCTCTCTGTGTCTCTGTGTCTGTCTCTCTCTCTCTCTCTCTCTCTGTCTGTGTTTCTCAACTTGTATGTCTACCATAAAACAACATAAAAGCTGGTCATGTTTCATCAATTAACTTATTTCCAGTTAACTTTACTGACAAGAAATCTAAAAGAACATCAAGAAACGATTTTTACAACTTCTCTTTTTCAGGTTACCAGGATACAAAGATATCACGGCCCAAACACAGTGGGAATTCCCACCTCCGCCACGGGGGCGTCTGTGTTCAATTTTACAACTTGCTCATTTCAACCATTTGTTCCAAACCGATTTTCAAACAAATCACTTCGTTTCATTCTTACTTCAAATAGATTATTCAATTTATATTTTCTCCCTGCCTGCACTGTTGTCCCCGGCCTTTGCCGTCTTCTATCACATCCCCCTTTCGCGGCCTCTGCCGTCTTCTTATCTGCTACTTTCGGGAGTAACTCCCTTATCATCCTGTCTCAGGAACTTTCCTGTCTCTATCTGTTCATTATTTGCTGTTTTTCTACAGCCTGCAACATAATCATTGCCTTCCCCTTCTGTTTTATCTCATCTCTCCGCACGTACACTTTCTGGGCCTCTGTAAGCAACTGAGGTAGTGGTTTCTCATTCCAGTCATCCATCTTTTCTAATTTCTTCCTTACATCAGGCCAGGATTTGGTCACAAAATTGGCCCTAAGCAATTGTTGTCCTGCCCCTGAGTCCGGGTCTATTCCAGAATACTGTTGCATGTACTTCCTGAGTCTTTGAAGGAACACTGTCGGGGCCTCATCTTTCTGCTGTCCATTCTCAAATGCTCGTTCGAATATAATTATAACCCGCAGGTCCTTCATATTCCTTCGTCCTGCTTCTGTTCCCTTGTCCCAATCTGGCTCGTGTACTGGGAATTTATCTGCTGCCGCCGCATTCTGCTGCCCTGGAGGGTTCTCCTGTTCCCACTTTTTCATTGCTGCTGCCCTAATTATTTGCCTCTCCTCTGGTGTGAAGAGATTCCCCATAATGGCCATCAACTCCTCCCATGTATAAGTGTTTGGCCCAAGGAATTGATCTAACTGCTCTGCCAGACCTAAAGGATCCCCTAGGAGGCTTTTCATTTCTCTCTTGAAATTCCTCACTTCAGTACTAGTTAAGGGGACATTAACAAACCCCATTCTCCCTTGGGGTCCTCCCATGGGTACCTCTCTTAGGGGTCTAATTTTTACCAATCCTCTTTTTACTCTGTCTGACCTTCTGACTCCCTCTCCTGGTGACGGGGGATTTAATTCATCTACCCCGACCGGCTCCTGTCTCTTTATTCCTTTTTCTTTCTCACTCCTGGGGTCCGGTAGGTCACTATCGGTATCATCACTGTCAGTAACATCATCATTAAATTCTTGTTTTACCCTGACCTTTCTCTTTACCGCCAGAGCGGACCCGGGTGTCACCTCTTCCACTCCCGTCGCCACGAGTGGGGGCGGGGGTTGAATTGACGGCGCTACTTCGGATAATTGATGTAACCATATAATAACCATATAACAATTACAGCACGGAAACAGGCCATCTCGACCCCTCTAGTCTGTGCCGAACACATAATCTCCCCTAGTCCCATATACCTGCGCTCAGACCATAACCCTCCATTCCTTTCCCATCCATATAACTATCCAATTTATTTTTAAATGATAAAAACGAACCTGCCTCCACCACCTTCACTGGAAGCTCATTTCACACAGCTACCACTCTCTGAGTAAAGAAGTTCCCCCTCATGTTACCCCTAAACTTCAGTCCCTTAATTCTCAAGTCATGTCCCCTTGTTTGAATCTTCCCTACTCCCAGTGGGAAAAGCTTTTCCACGTCAACTCTGTCTATCCCTCTCATCATTTTAAAAACCTCTATCAAGTCTCCCCTTAACCTTCTGCGCTCCAAAGAATAAAGCCCTAACTTGTTCAACCTTTCTCTGTGACTTAGTTGCTGAAACCCAGGCAACATTCTAGTAAATCTCCTCTGTACTCTCTCTATTTTGTTGACATCCTTCCTATAATTAGGCGACCAAAATTGTACACCATACTCCAGAATTGGCCTCACCAATGCCTTGTACAATGTACATAGGGAGGAGCTAGGTTCTCCAGTAAATTCCATGAGGGTGCAGAGGGATTTAACTGTTCAACCTCTTCTTTTAATTTCAACAAATTACATCCTGTTTCCCATACCGCGGCATACATGGTTTCTTCTATCATTGGATTGGGTTTATTTTTCACATATACATTCAATGCCTGCTGTACCCAATCCTCATCTGACCCATCCTCCGGCCACCAGACCGAAGCTGCTTTTATCGGGTGTTTTGGCCATTCAAAATAACAATACCTTATCAACAATACCTTATCACTGCACCCGCTGAGTTTCTCCAGCAATTTTGTGTACCTAATACCTTATCATTGTTGTCTTCTCCAACCCCTGGGTATTTCCTGCCCCCCAGCGGTTCAGCATTCGCCCCAATGGACTATTGGGCAGAATGCGGGGATTTGGCTTACGGCCTTTCCCCTCCCTTTCAGGTTTTTCATTTACGTTTCCCATTCTCTCGATCGGAATTCCTCTCCGATCTCTTATCAAATTGCCCAGGTAATACTATAATAGTCAAAGTTTCTTACCGGGGTCTATGCACAGAATCACTCGATTATTTTCGCGATCTCCTACTACTCTCACTTCTTTGCCGAGTCTCTGTTTGGTCCGGATACTACTGCTTAAACAGCTGACAGCAAGCAAGGAGTCTGAGACCGCTGAACTCAGCAGGGTGCACCTTCCCTTCGTCCGTCTACTCCCGTCAGCTGTCTAGAGTATTGGATCTCGGAAACGAGCCCCCAAGTTGTGAGATTCAAAAATCACAAATGCTCTTGAGACAAATTCAGACAAAGAAGTGTTTTTAATTTCATATTCTGTAGAATAGGTGCCTCTCCGCTGATGTCCCCTAGAGGCACACCGAGGATCGGGATGTCGTCTATCTTTATACATTTCTTTTCACTATTTTCACACCCATTGTGCTTCTTCCAATCATAACATAAAACCCAGATTCCCACGAGAACGTCGTGGAACGTCCACCCAAACTTCTACTGAAGTATTTCTGTTGCTACTTTTTATCTAGAATTTCTCTCTGTTCTTTATATCGTTACTTTCTATACTACCAACAGTCTGGCTTCTGCTGACATCTTATTTCTTTCTAAGTTATATTTCTATCCCTAGTCTAAATCAACCATGTCTGTTAACCCTTTCCTCACACCCTGATCCCTTTAGCCACAAGGGCCACATCTAACTCCATCTTAAATATAGCCAATGAACTGTGTGGCCTCAACTACCTTCTGTGGCAGAGAATTCCACAGATTCACCACTCTCTGTGTGCGAAAAAAAATGTTTTTCTCATCTCGGTCCTAAAAGATTTCCCCCTTATCCTTAAACTGTGTGTGTGGCCCCTTGTTCTGGACTTCCCCAACATCGGGAACAATCTTCCTGCATCTAGCCTGTCCAACAACTTAAGAATTTTGTAAGTTACTATAATATCCCCCCCTCAATCTTCTACATTCCAGCGAGTACAAGCCGAGTCTATCCAGTCTTTCTTCATATGAAAGTCCTGCCATCCCAGGAATCAGTCTGGTGAACCTTCTCTGTACTCCCTCTACGGCAAGAATGTCTTTCCTACAATTGGTAAGAAGTAAGCAATCTACACTTCTCTCTATAACTATGGCGCAGTAACAAAGAATATACAATGCAATACAATTTATTTGTTGTCATTTGAACCTCAATGAGGTTCAAATTTGGTTTCTGCAGTCATACACACAAGGAAAAGAACCAAGACACAACACAATTTACACAAACATCCATCACAGCACATCTCCTCCTCGCTGTGATGGAAGGCAAAGACTTATCTTTCCCCTGCAATTCCCATTCCCCTCCCGATGTCAGAGTCAAAGTCAAAGCCCCCGGCGGGCGATGGTAATTGTCCCGCGGCCATTAAAGCCGCGCCGGGCGATGATGTAATGCCCCGCTCCAGATAATCTTCAACCCCACAACTCGGGCAGGTGAAGTCGCCATTGCGGAAGCCCTGAAAAGCGGTCTCCCACAAGGGACCCGAGGGCTCCCGGTGTCACCGTCTACCAGACCTGCGGTAAGCCTCCGAAGCTCCGGGGGTCGGGTCGCAGCAGCGCGCCACCACCGCTCCTCCCGCTCCGAACTCGGCCAGCTCTACGATGGCGAGTAGGTCCGCAGGCTCCGCGACTGGAGCCCCAGGTCGTTCCTGCTGGAGGCCGCTCCACGGTGCTAGGCCCCAATGACAACGGAGACCCGACAGGGAAAAGGTCGGGTTCTCCTTACAGGGAAAATATTTTAAATGTCACCCCCCCCCCCCGCACACATACCCAGTTAAAAAAAAAACTACATTCAAACGAGACAACAAATAATAAAGAGACAGACGGACTGCAGAGGCCGCTGCGACGTGAGTCACGTCGCCCACCCTCAAGGAATATCCCGTACAGTGGTGGTGAGTTTGTCAAACACGCCATTATATTCCGGATGTGGTGTAATACACTGACACAACCCAAAACGTTTCTCAATGATTCACATCGCCCGCTAATTTTCAAAAAAACTCGCGACAAAATCGTTATATGCGCATTATACATTTTTGGCATAATTAATAGGTGATCAACTTCTCTTTGTAGTCTTGCATCCTTGCTTTCCACCAGGTAGACAAAAACGCTGTAAAAACTCAAGTTCAAGTGAGTTTATTGTCATGTGTCCCTGTATAGGACAATGAAATTCTTGCTTTGCTTCAGCACAACAGAACATAGACGGCATTGACTACAAAACAGATCAGTGTGTCCATATACCGTAATATAAATATATACACACATGAATAAATAAACTGATCAAGTGCAAATAACAGATAACGGGTTATTAATAATCAGAGTTTTGTCCGAGCCAGGTTTAATAGCCTGATGGCTGTGGGGAAGTAGCTATTCCTGAACCTGGTCGTTGCAGTCTTCAGGTTCCTGTACCTTGAACGTAGCAGGGAGATGAGTGTGTGGCCAGGATGGTGTGGGTCCTTGATGATACTGCCAGCCTCAGCGGGTGAGGCAGCATATATGGAGTGAAGGAAATAGGCAACGTTTCAGGTCGAGACCCTTCTTCAGACTGGGAGGGCGGGAAGAAGAAAGGAAGAAGCGGAGACAGTGGGCTGAGGGAGAGCTGGGAAGGGGAGGTGAAAGCAGGGTCTACCAGAAATTGGAGAAGTCAATGTTCATACCGCTGGGGTGTAAACCCAAGCAAAATATGAAGTGCTGCTCCTCCAATTTGCGATGGGACTCACTCTGGCCATGGAGGAGGCCCAGGACAGAAGGGTCGGATTGGGAATGGGAGGGGGAGGGGGAGTTGAAGTGCTGAGCCACCGGGAGATCAGGTAGGTTGTTGTGAACCGAGCGGAGGTGTTGGGCGAAGCGATCGCCAAGCCTACGCTTGGTCTCACCGATGTAGAGCAGCTGACACCTAGAGCAGCGGATGCAATAGATGAGGTTGGAGGAGGTGCAGGTGAACCTCTGTCGCACCTGGAACGACTGCGTGGGTCCTTGAATGGAGTCGAGGGGGGGCGTAAAGCGACAAGTGTAGCATTTCCTGCGGTTGCAAGGGAAAGTGCCAGGAGAGGGGGTGGTTTGGGTGGGAAGGGACGAATTGACCAGGGAGTTACGGAGGGAGCGGTCTCTGCGGAAAGCCGAAAGCGGAGGAGATGGGAAGGTGTGGCCAGTGGTGGGATCCCGTTGGAAGTGGCGAAAATGTCGGAGGATTTTCTGTTGTGTGTGACGGCTGGTAGGGTGGAAGGTGAGGACCAGGGGGACTCTGCCCTTGTTACGAGTGGGGGGTTGGGGAGTGAGAGCAGAGTTACGGGGTATAGAAGAGAGCCTGGTGAGAGCCTCATCTATAGTAGAAGAGGGGAACCCCCATTCCCTGAAGAATGAGGACATGTCCGATGCCCTGGTCTGGAATCCACCAGAGTCATGTTTAATCTTCTCCGCCAAATGGATGCAGTTGTCACCATCAACCCGCAGCAAGAGCGGGGGCCGCTGATGATAAAGTCACATCCGACAATCCTGCAGGTCCCGCTGCAATTCCCCCGTCCCCCACTGGAGGGCAGCACCGGATATCCGGCACCATCAGCAGCGCCGCGTACCCGGGTCACGTGACAGCGGGCAGGGCCGCCTCTGATGTCACCGCCCGGCCGGCCCGGGAAGCGTTGGGGTTTAAAGGGGAGGGCGGCCGTTTAAAGGGGTGGGCGGCCGTTTAAAGGGGAGGGCGGCCGTTTAAAGGGGAGGGCGGCCGTTTAAAGGGGAGGGCGGCCGTTTAAAGGGGAGGGCTGCCGTTTAAAGGAGAGGGCGGGGAATCGGCCAACAATATTCCGGTCCCCAGGTCGGTGACGTTTACACACAGAGTTGTTCACACGTCCACTCTCAGTCCGGGTCTGGGTTCCTGCAGCGACATCAGTTCCTTCTTCCCGGTCGGATTGAACTTATTCCCCACCAGCCTGAAACAAGTCGAGGAATAAAGAGGAAATAAACAGATGAAACAACAGCGTCAATAACAGGGACTGGGGTTAATATTTCAACAACATTTACAGAACAGAATCACAGGAGAAAGAAGCCCGCGGATGGACGGATGGATCCCCTGATATTTTATCACATTAAACATTAACACAAACACTCACCCGATCAGCTCTAGTCTCGGGAGGGTCAGTATGAGGGGGCGGAGAGCGGGGACACATCGGTCTGTGAGGGAGTTGTATGACAGGAACAGCTCCGTCAGTGAGGTGTTTGTACTGAGAGCGGAGGCGAGATACTCGGCTCCAGAATCTGTGAGACCGACAACATTCAGCCTGGAGATGAGAGAGAGTGAGGGTGAGGGACACAGAGAGACAGGAGACGGTACAAATCCCCAGTGTTTATCAGTGACACAATTACTGATCATATTAATGTTCAGTGTCAGACACCCAGTGAGTGTGAACACAATCTCTCACAGTCTGGGACTTACCACAGTGTCTGTATTTTACAGTCCGGGTTCCTCAGAACATCAGACACCAGTTTCACTCCGGAATCTCCCAGTTTATTCCCACTCAGCCACAGCTCCGTCACCGTGTGGTTTGTACTGAGAGTGGAGGCGAGATCCTCGGCTCCAGAATCTGTGAGACCGACACATTCCAGCCTGGAGATGAGAGAGAGTGAGGGTGAGGGACACAGAGAGACAGGAGACGGTGCAAATCCCCAGTGTTTATCAGTGACACTATTACTGATCATATTAATGTTCAGTGTCAGAAACCCAGTGAGTGTAAACACAATCTCTCACAGTCTGGGACTTACCGCAGTCTCTGTATTTTACAGTCCGGGTTCCTCAGAGCCGCAAACACCAGTTTCACTCCGGAATCTCCCAGGTCGTTGCCTCCCAGTCTAAACACAAACAGACAGAGTAAGAAACAAACTGATACAAACCCCGCCCGGCGAAGCTGAGATAGATAACTTCCCCCAAACGGATATTTATGGAAACACCTCAGCACATTATTGAACAAATCTGTGGATGTGGGTGTTATGTGACTTTCACCATTTATTCTCATTCCCCGACCGACCGACCGACCGGGAAATGTTCCCCGTGCAGAGAACGGCGGCAGGCAGGCGGGCAACGCGCGCGACCCGGGGGAAGGGGTCGATCACCGGTGACCTGGGGGAGTAAAATAGGAGGGGTGCCCCCCTCCCCTCCCCCCCTATTTGGTGCTGGATGGAATAACAAAATAGTGAAACAATTTTACAGTTCAGTTAGCATCAAACAGACAGTTACCTCAATTCCTGACACTTGTGCAGAACCGGTCCCAGCCGCTGGAGACCTTCACACTGAATGTGGCAGCTCTCCAGATTCAGGTGTTTGATTGTATCACAGAGCCTGATGACATGAGACAGGACCATACAGTCAATCGGGGTCAGTCCCATGTCACAGAATGAAAGTGTTTCCACAGATCCCAGTGTCTGCTGAGCCAGTGCAGGATTCTGAGACTCAAACAGGTAGTGCATTGTGTTCAGGAGCCTCCTTCTACCAAACTCACTGCCTGCATTTCTAATCTGGTGTTTAACCTCCCCCTTCACCCAGTCACTCACTCGGCACATTGTTTGATGAGGGAATTTACCCAGAAACTCCTCCAGGATCCAAGCAGTCCGTGGGGAGGAGAGGCCAGCGACAAAACTGAGAAATACTTCAAATCGCCCATCTGTTGTGCTGTGGACTTCAGACAGACGTTTCAGGATATTCCCGGGATCTACAGTCAGGAATTGTGCGAGTGCGGCTACAAACTCTTGGATGGTGAGGTGCGGGAAGGTGTACACCACGCTCCGGGCTGAATCCTCTCTCTCCAAAAGTTCCATCAGGAACCCGGACAGGAACTGGGAAGGCTGCAGATTGTATTTGATCAAATCTTCATCTGTGAACACAATCTTCTTCTCAGCCACTCCAGTGAAGGCCATCTGACCAACCCTCAGTAACACCTCACGGAGGCTCTCAATCTCACGGCCGTGGTTTTTCAGGATGTTGTAAATAAAGTAGCAATATAGTTGTGTGATGGTCTTGGGAACTCGCTGCGGGTCCCGGTGTGTTTGTGTGAAGAAGGGGCCCAGTGTCAGGACAAGGATCCAGCAGTAGGAGGGGTTGTAGCTCATGGTATACAGGATCTCGTTCTCCTTCACGTGTTTGAAAACAGCTGCTGCCACCGTCTGATCTTCAAAATGCCTGGTGAAATATTTCTTCCATTCCTCACCAACAAATCCCAGGAATTCAGCCCGGACACTGATCTCTGCCTTTTCCAGTAAATGTAACGCAGTGGGGCGGGTGGTCACTAGCACTGAACACCCTGGGAGCAGCTTGTGCTGGATTAAACTGTACACAATGTCAGACACTTCACACCGGGATTCAGGATCTGGGCACTGGTGCTTAGGTTCTGTGTCTCTCCGACTGTCAGCAAAATCGATTCCACCCTTGAATTCATCCAGACCATCGAATATAAATAGCAATCCCTCTGGGTTCTTCCAAACCTCTTCTAGCATATTCCCAAAGTAAGGATACTGATCCAGAATCAGTTCCCTCAGGGTCATTCTGTCTTTAATCATGTTTAAATCCCGGAATTTGAAACTGAAGACAAACTGGAATTGTTGGAATATTTTCCCCGTGGCCCAGTCATGAACAATCTTTTGCACCATTGTTGTTTTTCCGATTCCCGCGTCTCCGGCCACGGCAGACGAACTCCCAGATTTGGATTTGCTCACCGAAATGTTCTGGAATAACTGATCAGTTCGGATTTTTTCAAACTCTCCCCCAAGATGTTCCTCTCTCCACTCTTCATGGTCGCGGCCTCTTGCCAGCAGCTCATGTTCCACCAGTGTCCGATCTCGAACAGTGGAGATGATTGTGAGCTCAGCATATCGATCACCCAACTGGAAAACCTTAACCTTCTCGTTCATCATGATGGTGTTCACTCTCAGTGTTTCAGTCTGTGCTCGCAGAGTCTCCTTGTGCTTCTGCTGAACATCTTTTATCAGGTGAGATAAACAAGAGGTCCTGAAATTAGATTCATCACGCAAAGAAAAACACATTCACGGATTCTAATATTACGGTTATTAGTTGACTGTGTTATTGATCATATGTTACATAGAAACATAGAAATTAGGTGCAGGAGTAGGCCATTCGGCCCTTCGAGCCTGCACCACCATTCAATATGATCATGGCTGATCATCCAACTCAGTATCCCGTACCTGCCTTCTCTCCATACCCTCTGATCCCCTTAGCCACAAGGGCCACATCTAACTCCCTCTTAAATATAGCCAATGAACTGGCCTCGACTACCCTCTGTGGCAGGGAGTTCCAGAGATTCACCACTCTCTGTGTGAAAAAAGTTCTTCTCATCTCGGTTTTAAAGGATTTCCCCCTTATCCTTAAGCTGTGACCCCTTGTCCTGGACTTCCCCAACATCGGGAGCAATCTTCCTGCATCTAGCCTGTCCAACCCCTTAAGAATTTTGTAAGTTTCCATAAGATCCCCTCTCAATCTCCTAAATTCTAGAGAGTATAAACCAAGTCTATCCAGTCTTTCTTCATAAGAAAGTCCTGACATCCCAGGAATCAGTCTGGTGAACCTTCTCTGCACTCCCTCTATGGCAATAATGTCTTTCCTCAGATTTGGAGACCAAAACTGTACGCAATACTCCAGGTGTGGTCTCACCAAGACCCTGTACAACTGCAGTAGAACCTCCCTGCTCCTATACTCAAATCCTTTTGCTATGAAAGCTAACATACCATTCGCTTTCTTCACTGCCTGCTGCACCTGCATGCCCACTTTCAATGACTGGTGTACCATGACACCCAGGTCTCGCTGCATCTCCCCTTTTCCTAGTCGGCCACCATTTAGATAATAGTCTGCTTTCCTGTTTTGCCATGTTATCTGATAGTTATTGTTATTTATTGGTCAACTAAACAGAATATTTGGACAAGTACAGGGATTGGAAAGGTTAGAGGCGTGACTCACGTTGCAGCGGCCCCTGCAGCCTGTCTGTCTTTTTTTTATTTGTTGTCCAGTTGAATGTAGTTTGTTGTGTTCTTTTATACTGTTTTTAACTGTGTATATGTGGGGGGCGGGGGGAAACGTTTAAAATCTCTTCCCTGCACGGGAGACCCGACCTTTCCCTGTGGGGTCTCCGTTGTCGTTGGGGCCTAGCACCTTGGAGCGGCCTCCAAACGGAATGACCTGGGGGCTCCAGTCGTGGAGTTTGCGGACTTACCATCGTGGGGCTGGCTGGCCTCGGAGCATGGGGAGCGGTGGTGGCTCGCTGCTGCGGCCCGACTTCGGAGGCTCCGACTGCAGGCCCGGTGGACGGGACATCGAGAGCTCGCAGGTCCGGTGGGAGACCGCTTTTCGGAGCTCCCGCAACGCAACTTCTCCCGCCTGTGTCGCGGAGTTGGAACGACCCGGAGCGGGGCCATACATCGCCCGGCGTGGCTTTAATGGCCGCAGGGCATGCCAACGCCCGCCGGGGGCTCCCCGTTGAGACATTAAGACCTGGAGCGGGGCCGTACATCGCCCGGCGCGGCCTTAACGGCCATGGGACTTACCATCGCCCGCCTGGGGGCTTTAACATCGGGAGAAAAATGGAACACAGGGGAGAGAAAAGACTTTGCCTTCCATCACAGTGAGGAGGAGATTCTCTGTGATGGATGTTTGTGTGAATTGAATTGTTTGTGTGTCTTGTAGAAATTGTTTCTTTTTGTATGGCTGTAGAAACAGAGTTTCGTTTGAGCCTCATTGAGGTTCAATTGACAATGAATATATATTATATTGTATTATAATATTGGGCAATCGCGGCTGGTCGGAAGAGTTTAAATGGGGCATTTTGGTCGGCATGAACAAATTAAATAGAAGATCCTGTTGCCGTGCTGTGTGATTGTGTAAATCTATCGCTACAACTCTATATTCACGAGTAATCAACGCGGGAATGAAAGAGTTTCCCGTAAAGTGGGTGCTGCGAGTTATGCCGTCATTCATTAGATAGTGTACTTCCAATGTTTGAGACTATCAATGACCTGTCTCTCCATAATTGCAGAGGACTGGAGAATACCCAGGATTGTTCCTTTGTTTAAAGAAGGAAATAGAGATGAACCAGGACATAAACCTCGTCAGTGGTTAGGAAGCCATTGGAGAGGGATTGTTGGAATATGATTTGCTCGCACATGGAATAGAATATGACTACTAGGGAAAGTCAGCGTGACTTTGAAACATAGAGACATAGAAAATAGGTGCAGGAGGAGGCCATTCAGCCCTTCGAGCCAGCACCACTGACTTTTGGAGTCCGCAGTGATTTGTTTATGATATATGAAAATGACTTGACTGTAAATATAGATAGGCTGCTTCGGAAATTTCCAGACACAACCAAAATTGGTGGAGTTACGACATGTTGTAGGAAATATGTTATCAAGCTGGAAATGGTACGGAGAAGAATTACGAGGATGTTGCCTGGACTGAGCTAGTCTGAGCTATAGGGAGAGTTTGAGTAGGCTGAGACTCTATTCCTTGAGAGCAGGAGGACGAGGAGTGATCTTATAAATGTGTATACAATCAAGAGAGGAATAGATCAGGGTACTGACATGGATAGAAAATTGGTTGGCAGACAGGAAACAAAGAGTAGGGATTAATGGGTCACTTTCAGAATGGCAGGCAGTGACTAGTGGGGTACCGCAAGGCTCGGTGCTGGGACCAGCAGTGAGTAGTGGGGTACCGCAAGGCTCAGTGCTGGGACCGCAGCTATTTACAATATACATCAATGATTTAGATAAAGGAATTACGTAACATTAGCAAATTTGCAGGTGACACAAAGCTGGGTGGCAGTGTGAACTGCGAGGAGGATGCTATGAGAATGCAGGGTGACTTGGACAGGTTGGGTGAGTGGGCAGATGCGTGGCAGATGCAGTTTAATGCGGATAAATGTGGTTTTCCACTTTGATAGCAAAAACAGGAAGGCAGGTTATTATCTAAATGCCGTCAAGTTGGGAAAAGGGAAAGTACAACGGGATCTGGGGGTCCTTGTTCATCAATCAATGAAAGTAAGAATGCAGGTACAGCAGGCAGTGAAGAAAGTCAATCATAACAAGAGGAGTTGGCCTTCATAACAAGAGGAGTTGAGTATAGGAGCAAAGAGGTCCTTCTGCAGTTGTACAGGGCCTTAGTGAGACCACACCTGGAGTATTGTGTGCAGTCTTGGTCTCCAAATATGAGGAAGAACATTCTTGCTATTGAGAGAGTGCAGCGTAGTAAACCAAGTTAATTCCCGGGATGGCGGGACTGTCATATGCTGAGTGAATGGAGCGGCTGGGCTTGTATACTCTGGAGTTTAGAAGGATGAGAGGGTATCTCATTGAACCATATTAGATTATTAAGGGTTTGGACACGCTAGATGCAGGAAACATGTTCCCGATGTTGGGGGAGTCCAGAACCAGGGGTCACACACACACAGTTTAAGAATAAGGGTTCGGCCATTTAGAACGGAGACGAGGAAACACTTTTTCACCCAGAGAGTTGTGAACCTGTGGAATTCTCTGCCTCAGAGGGCGGTGGAGGCCGGTTCTTTGGATACTTTCAAGAGAGAGCTAGATTGGGCTCTTAAAGATAGCGGAATCAGGGGATATGTGGAGAAGGCAGGAACGGGGTACTGATTGTGGATGATCAGCCGTGATCACGGTGAATGGCGGTGCCGGCTCGAAGGGCCGAATGGCTTACTCCTGTACCTATTGTCTATTGACGATGCTCTGAGCAGTGTTGATGTACTGATCCTTGTGGTACAAACCCATAACCCCTGACCAAGTGCCGACAAAGTTGATAAAGTGGTGAAGAATGAATATGGTATGTATTGTCCCACGGGACATTCAGTATGAGAATCACAAATTCATGCTGTAGATTTACAGAAATATAGGATAGTACTGGAGTAACTCATCAGGTCAGGCAGCATCCCTGGAGAACAAGGATATGAGAAGAGTCATGTCAGGAAACCTCTTCAGGCTGTTTATAGTGGGGGTGGTTGGAGAAAGCTGGGAGACCTAGAAGACCACTGCCTCACAGTGCCAGAGACCCAGGTTTGATCCTGACCTTGGGTGCTGTTTATGTGGAGTTTGCAGCTTCTCCCTGTAACCGTGAGGGTTTTTTCTCCCAGTCCTTCACTTTCCTCTCACACCGCACAGACGTAGGTTAATTGGACTGTAAATTGTCCCTAGACTGCAAGTTGATATAAACATGGGATACACTAGGACTAGCGTGAAAGGGTGATCGATGGATGGCGTGTACACAGTGGGCAGCATGTCATGTTTCCATGCCGTCTCCCTGAACTAAACTAAACAAGACATGCAATTGAATACCTTTCAGATGAGCAGGTAGTTCCCAGGAAGCCTTTATGTTTTTGAACAATTCGATCAGATCAGAACCTGTTGGAATCAGTTCGTGAAATGAGTCTTGAGTTGCATTTTGACAAAAAGATCAAATTCTCTATAGAAAAATGTCCTGTACCTTCTTCCCCCATTGCTTTCAGCAACTCCTCCAGTTTGGGGAGCAGGTGGTGCATTTTTACGAAGCATTTCCATATCAGTTTACGGACCTGCGGCTCTTTCTCAGTCACCAGGTTGAGGAGAAGTCTGGAACCGGCCGCACGGCTTCCTCTCTCCGTGCGTTTGATGACTCGCTGTGAAGAGTGTAGAGACAAGTAGTTATAGAGCTGTACTGCATGGAAACGGAACCCTCGGCTAAACTTGTCGATGGATTTACTGGAGTCACATAAGTGGTAGAGTGATAGAGCAGTATACCACACGGAGACAGGCCATTCAGCCCATTGTCCATGCCAACCAAGTGGCAATTGTAAGCCAGGGCCATTTGCCTGCATTTGGCCCACAGCCCCGTAAGATTCGGTTTATACTCTCTAGAATTTAGAAGATTGAGAGGGGATCTTATAGAAACTTACAAAATTCTTAAGCGGTTGGACAGGCTAGATGCAGGAAGATTGTTCCCGATGTTGTGGAAGTCCAGGACAAGGGGTCGCAGCTTAAGGATAAGGGGGAAATCCTTTAAAACCGGGATGAGAAGAACATTTTTCACACAGAGAGTGGTGGATCTCTGGAACTCTCTGCCACAGAGGGTAGTCGAGGCCAGTTCATTGGCTATATTTAAGAGGGAGTTAGATGTGGCCCTTGTGGCTAAAGGGATCAGAGGGTATGGAGAGAAGGCAGGTACGGGATACTGAGTTGGATGATCAGCCATGATCATATTGAATGGCGGTGCAGGCTCGAAGGGCCGAATGGCCTACTCCTGCACCTAATTTCTATGTTTCTAAGCCCCTCCTATCCACTCATCGGTGTGAATGTACTCTGTAATCCCTAATGTTATCCACTTTTCCAGCTTCCTCTGGCATTGTGTTCCAGATATGGGCTGCTCTCCAGGTAAACCTGTTGTTCCCAGATCCCACCTACATTTTTCCCATCTCCCCTCAAGCCTACACCCTCCAGTTTGTGGATCCTTTATCCTGGAAAACAAGACAGTGTTCCCATTATCCCAGCATCTCCTTGTCTTGCACACCTCAGTAAAGTCACCCCTCATTCTCTTGCACACCAAAAGAAAAAATATCCCAGCCCACCTAACCTCTTAAATATAGTCAATGAACTGTGGCCTCAACTACCTTCTGTGGCAGAGAATTCCACAGATTCACCACTCTCTGTGTAAAAAATGTTTTTCTCATCTCTGTCCTAAATGACTTCCCCCTTATCCTTAAACTGTGTGTGGCCCCTTGTTCTGGACTTCCCCAACATCGGGAACAATCTTCCTGCATCTAGCTTGTCCAACCCCTTAAGAATTTTGTACGTTTCTATAAGATCCCCCCTCAGTCTTCTAAATTCTAGTGAGTACAAGCCGAGTCTTTATAGCCTTTCTTCATATGAAAGTCCTGCCATCCCATTCATTAAAGCATGTTGCCATGGTCTGATTAGTTACTGCTTTCTCAAAGAATTAGATTTTTAAAAATTATTATTGAGCCTACCATCTTGCTAACAATAGATGTTAAACGAAATGGCCCAGTGGTTGATGTAAGACATTTTGAAATTCATAGGAGTAAGTTAGTAGCATGTTTACCCCAAGAATTTACATACTAAGGAAGCATGTTGGGGAAAAGGTCAACATGTAGTAGGTAAATTACACTGGGAAAAGCAATTATAGATTCAGAAAGTGTTTACATTGTAAAGCATGGCTGGCCGCAGTAACGATAAATATAGGAGTTTGTAAACCAGGTTGAGGCTAATAAGACTCACCAGGAAATAACCGAAGACCTTTAATAGTATCCATTTGGCAGAGAAGATTAAAAATGGGGGAAAACAAGGATGTAAGGCTGCAAAGAGAAGTTGATCAACTATTAATTATCCCAAAAATGTAAAAGGTGCATATAACTGTTGTGTTGTGAGTGTTTTGCTAGCGATGTGAATCATTAAAACGCTTTGTGTTGTGTCAGTGTATTACGCCACATCCTGAATATAATGGCATGTTTGACAAACTCACCACTACTGTGATAAGGCTAAATTAAATTAAAAATATAAGAAGATATTAAATTGGTTCCTTGGCTAGCTTACACCTTATATTCAGTCTCAAATTAGGCTTTTCTCCAGTAGATTAATACAGAAAGGCAAATCTTAGCCTGCCTCAGGTTGCGGTGTATTGAGATAATAAATACAATAACATTTGTTTCCCAAGTGACGAGAGAGGAAGCAGAGAAGTAGCTAGATATCTTTGATGTATTTGAGAAGTAAAATGTCTTACGCCAAGTGTCCGATGTTTATGAGGGAGGAGGTGACGAGAGAGGAGAAGCTAGATTGATCTAAGGGACTTTTGACAAATACCTTTGATGTATTTGAGAGGTAAAATGTCTTACACCAAATGCCGATGTTTATGAGAGAGGAAGTGGCAGAGAGGAAACTAGATTCAAGGGGCAATACCAAATGGCCAATGTTCTTAATATATCTTGTACCATGTGACAAAATGCCTTTGATGTGATCAAGAGCGGAACTCGCTATCAAAACATGGAGGGGACGGGGGTCACAATTTCTTGGCGGCCACACACGCATGCTCACACTCACACGCGAGGCTTCGGAGGCTCAATCCAGCGCTAAATGCAGCTCAATTCTGCCTGTCTCACTGGGTTAACTACAGCCTTGCCTAGACTGACGGGATACCTGTGCTGCTTCTCCGCGCTGGCCATATTTCCTGCAAGTCCAGGAAGGCTGTAGGCTCACCTGGCGGGACAGGCAGAGTTGAGCTGGGTTTAGCGCTGTTTCTCTGCGCTGGCCCGTCTGATTCCCGACCAAAGATCCTTTACCGGAGGATCTCTGCTGCCGACCTCTCTGGCCACCCGCGGGGGGGGGGGGGGGGCACTCGGGAGGGGACAGGACAGCGCCGGAGACCCGGCCGGGATCGATCCTGGATGAAGCGCAGGTCTGTGCCACGTTTTCCTCCTCCAATCACCGCGCTCTATCCTCAGTCACACCCCCCCCCCCACCTCCAATCATCGCGCTGAGTCATGTCCCGCCCCCATTGCCTGCTGACCGACGTCTCTCTCATCCAATCGGCACCCTCGATCATCAGTCCTACCCCCGCTGCCTTGGGGAAAGCGGATATTTCACCGGGTTTTAAAATCCGGATTACAAAAACTTGTGGGCGATGTCCCCCACCTCTCAAAACAACCCCTCTGCCCCCCCCCGGATTTTCCGCCCCTGGATGTGATGCATTCTGTTGAAACCTTTATTTTCCTGTACCTCTGACCATGACTAATGTCTGTGGAATGTGCTAAGGAGACAAAAAAAAACACTATATAATGCAATGTAATTCTATTGTTCAGAGAAGTGGACTGAGGACAGTGAAGTGTCTACATTGGTCACTTGACTGGAGTTCTCCCTCCCTTCCATCGGCCGATAATAAGTAAAGTTTTGAACTGGTCAACCAAACAGTTTGTGTGTGTTGTCTGTTTATTAAGAAGTGAACCTGTTAAGTTGTTATAAAACAACCGGAAGTGGCGGCGCTGCCCTGGCAGCAGCGGCTCACCTGCAGTCCGTTTGTTTTTGCTTTTTTTGTGTTGTTTATTTCGTTTTGGCTAGTCCAGTTTTTGTTTTTTTAGTTTGTGTTTTGGGGGGGGGGGGGTTGAAACGGGGCTTGCTGTCTCTCCCTGCGGGGGAATGCGACTTTTTTTTCGTATTCCCCTTCTCTGCCTCCGTCTGCGCTGAGGCCTAATGGCGGAGCTGGCGACCTCGAGGCTCAGG